>NC_056737.1:737152390-737312390 GCF_019279795.1 Protopterus annectens | reverse complement strand
AACAAGGCTGGGGACGTGCATGAGCCTGCTAGCACTATTCTGCCACGGACACGACTAGATTATGCTAATGACCTAATTTGCTAATGTCAACCATGCAAATGAGGTCATTTAGTGATCCAATAAGCAGGCAAGCATCCACGGCAGAATAGTGTAGCTTGCAGAAATGTACCAGGTTACTCACCTTGTACATTTCCGCAAAAATCAAAACGGGGGGCATGACAGCATGAATGAAAGTATGTATTCTAATCCTTAGGCATGCCAATGGCCAGAAATATGGCCATTGGCATGGAAAAGGATTACAAATTTATAAAAATAAAACTTTTTTTATGGCCAATTTTGGCCATTTAAGCATAGCGTAGCGGGACGCAAATGAGAGGGTGCAGGAAAAAAAAAGGGAAAAGACATTTCTAAGTGAAATCTGCATTTTACCATTATAGTTTGTAGCATGCAGAATGAAAACAATATCAGGAAACAGTGGTTGCTAAGGGGAAAGGCTCTGGTGTAATGTTGTAACTAGGGACTAAGGCAGTGGGGTATACTAATGAGGAAAATTTACTGAATCACAAAAAGGAGGCCATAGCCTAACTGCACCTAACCATGTAGGAGCTATAAGGCAGTTGTGTAAGCAGGAGAAATAGCTGACATGAAAAGGGTGTGTGTCATACTTGGTGTAAGCACATTGGAGCTCCGCGGCTCCTGTTTGAGCTCAGCTAAGCACAGCTAAGCAAGGGTGTGTGTCTGAGGCTGCTTAGCTGTGTCTAGCTGAGTTTATAAACAATAAGTGTGTTCGTGCCTAGGGGAAGGCCTTTACAGCTCAGCAGTGTTTACCTTAGACTACAACTGTCTGCGGGGAGTGCCGCTGGGCTTAAACAGAATGGAAACAGGGAAAAAAAGGAGCCAGCAGAATAAAGGAAATGAAGTACAAATCACTAATATGGGACCCTGCAACTCACAATGGGCCATTCAAAGTACTCAGTAATATAGCTGGCAGGTGGCTGCAGGGCTTAAAATGGGAGGAATTGTTACTAAAAGAAAAGAAAAAAAGGGAACTAGAATAAAGGTAATCAAGTACAAATTACCACCAATGCCTCTGCCACTCACAGTGGCCAATTCAAAGCCATAAATAATATTGCTGGCAGCTGGAATGTATCATACTTAGCCAATCACACAGGCAGCATCTGCAGCACACCAGTATAAAGTATGCAAACACCCTTCAGTCTGTATTATCCCACAAAATCTGCACCATTTGAGTAAACCTGGGAATTTTAACTGACAAAATGCTAGAGGCTGCTTTCGCTTTCATACATCAGTATGTGTTAGAGGCTGGGGGCAGTGAGGAGGATAATGCTAACAACCGGCCCAGACTGAGGAGGAAGAGAAGAGTGTTCAGACCCAGGGTAACCTACTAGGCGCTACATGATCTGGAGATAGTAGAATGCTACAGGGTGGACAGAGACATCATTGAGCTGTGCTGGCCTCAACTCAGACTCAGAGCCAACAGAAGGGAACCCATCCCAGTGGATACCAAGGTATGTGTAGCCTTAAGAATACTAGCTACAGGTCCTTTCCAAAGACCTACTGGGGACATGATTGGGGTCTCACAGGGATCTGCATCCAGGGTACTCCACCAGTTCCTGGATGCCATGCTACCACATGTCAGTGAGCACATTTACTTCCCCAACACCCGTGAGGAGAGGATCAGCAATATGCATCTCTTCCACCATGTAGCAGACTACTCTGAGGTACTGGGTGTGATAGACTGCACCCACATCCACATCAAAGCACCACCTGGTGAACAGGGCAGGGTCTATGTAAACCACAAGGGCTTCCCCTCAATCAACTGTCAGGTCATGTGCAATGCCCAGGGCATTATCATGAATGTGTGTGCTAGCAGCCCTGGAAGCTATCATGACTCCCACATGACATTCATCACAGCTGTACCAGGCATTTGCCAGTGGGGAAATCCCATATGGCCATCTGGTGGGGGATGCTGACTATGAACTGGAGCCGTGGATGATGACACCCATTAGAAATGCACACACACCCAGTCAAGAATGTCATAATGAGGCACACACAAACCAGGGTCATTATAGAGCATGCATTTGGGATGTTCATGTCATGGTTCCGCTGCCTTGACATATCTGGTGCAGCCTTGCAGTACTCTTCAGCCACATGTGCACACATGTTCATAGGATGTGCCATGCTACACAATATGATCCTGTGGAAACAGCTGCAGCAGGAACAGCATGGGGAAGGGCCACACAGCCCCCCACCCATTACCAAGGTCCCCACAGGCACAGAGGGACTTGCAGGAGGAACCCCCTGAGCCAGACACTGTAGGCAGAGGCATGCCCAGTATATCTTGGCCTTGGCAAAGAGACAACACATAACACACACAATGACACTGTAGGGACCCAGGGACTGACACCTCTCTGACTCACACACACATTAAAATGGATGACACATACATCACACTACCTGTAACTTACCATGTATTGGCAGTGTACTGTGTGCGTCTGACATAGGCAGCCCTCAAGCACCGTCCTCACAACTGCTGCAGGCACAAGGTAAGTCAGTCTTCTTAACAATAAATGAATGGATTAGTATGTTCTGGTAGCATAGCTGTGGTATCGCTGCATGCATGCAAGGAAATGGGGTGGCCTACTGGGATAGCAGCAGGCAACTGACAGCTATGTGGGACACCAGGAAATGTTTGCCCAATACTGGGCTCCCCACACTATGCAGTAGTACCCAAGGTGACAAATCCCACTGCAGTATATGTGGGGTACCAACTAACTGGGGGGGGTCATAGGTCACAGTCATGGATGTCAGTGTGGGAGTCCCATACTCACCCCTCAGCCTCACCCAGCAAGCCAGCTGTAGAAAACCATCAAGAAATATCTGTCAAAGGCCCACAAATGGTGACAATGATGAAATACCCCCAACAGACTTTACACAGTGATAGTACAGCAGGTGTTGCATTTGCAGTAAGGCTTTGCAGGGTAAGAAGTCTGAAACTCAAAATATGCCATTACAATCTGACCTGTGGTCCTTAGTGATATGCCACTAGTCTCCAAGACAGGGCACAATACTATGCTAAATGGAGCCAAAATGCAAACCAAATATCACCACAGTCTGTGCAAATGTGTACAGTTAAGAGGTGTGCCCCCCCGACACACACACACACATATTCCCACAGAACTGCAGTAACATGTATATTTGTAGGGAAATAGCAGCAGAGTACAGATTTCCAGGCCTGTCCCAATGTACATGAAAACGTGTTGCATGTCCACAATATGCAGGGGTAAATGAGCTATGTATGTGTGTGGTTAACACTGTCAGGATGTGGCCAGAACTTACTCCCGGCTGTTTTTTTGCAGTAAACAGTACTATGGTTGTCAGGGCCATGTTCCAAAAACTGCAGTGCCAACTAATCTGTAAGTCAGCTACACCTACAGTAGGAGTTGTACACACTGTCCAGATGTCAATATATGTTATTGCAGGAAAGCTGGACAGGTCATGGACAGGGGGCCACACATATGGACAGTACACAGCTTGGAGTAACCTACACAGTGCCTACCATACCTCTCAACTGTACAGACCTATTGTAGAATGTCCAGAGGTTAGCATCACAGTTGTGGTCTGTATATCATGAAATAGTGGTTGTCTGGCAATTCACTGGCAAATCACATAAGAGTAAGGTCAGAAAATAATGACAGATTGTAGTGTCAGACGTCATACCCTACTGAAAAATGCATGCTAATGCAAAGCATGTTATTCAATCACCTTTCTAGGTTTGTAAGGCCAATACTTAAAAATAGTCCCTATATTTATGCCTCTGTCCCCCAATTGTTTACAGCTTTGTCCAGCTGTCTGGCTCACAAAAGTTGAGAGGTATGGTGCCTAGTAGGACAGCAGGTACCTGAAGGTCAGTGTACTGCCAGTGTATAAAAGGCTGCCACCTTTCCGTGTCAGCACTGACAAAATGTCACTGGCAAACAGCCATACCCCTGGAATGACACAGGTTGTCACAGAAGGAGCACAAGTATGCCTTGTATATCTGTTCTGCTTGTCCTAACATTGCATTTGCCTGCCAGCTATTCGCAAAACAAGAAAGGGTCATATCAAAACATCAATGGCAGACAGTGGGGAAGCAGACATTATATCCATAACACCAAACAAGCAATTACCAAACCGGTCTCCCAATTGTCCATGTTTGGCAGAACATTATTAACACCCTGTCCTCATGTGTGGGCCTTTGTCTGACTGTCATATTTGGCCTGTCCAGATGTCAATCTGTAATGGTATTACAGCTAGGCCCACATCTAGCCTCATAATAACATATTGTAACACAAAATATCTAAGGACCACAGCAAATGGAGTGGTGCAATGATGGACAACCTGCTAAATAGGTAAACTCAGAGGTGTGAAGTCCACAACCTTGTGTGTGATGCAACGGGATGTATCCTGCCCACATCAGAATTACATATACATAACAGCAGCCGCTGTGGCCAAAGCCTGTGACTGGACTACAGAAGGACAAAAAGAGACACATAAGGGGAAGGGGAACCACTGGCCAGACAAATGGAGAATGTACACACCAGAACAGATTGTGCAGTAACATAGACCCGTCAGAAGTAGCTACACATGTTTGGAAGATGGATGTTAGTATCAGCATGCAGTAACAACAGTCAGTGGTTGAAGTGTTGGTTTATTATATAAAAGGGCAGAATATGAAAACAGTTCTATATAAATGGAAGGTGCTATGTCAGTATGAGATGATGACTAGTGACAGAAATTAGCAAAGAACAATGATACATTTGTCTAATATGGCAAAATACGTAGATTAATAGTTACAAAAATGAGAGGGGACACTGGAATTAGGAGAGAAGTCTTTTTTTTTTTTACTTTAATTAAATTTAAAGGTCAGTGGGATGTGCCTTCAGAGATTATGTCTGTGAATAAAATACAATGAATTCCTAGCTTGTAACTGCATACCAGTATGACATTAGTCAGGCCATGGGTTATTGGTTCACAATAATAAACTCTACAAATTAACATCATCGAGAGGCTTCAGTAACATCAGTCCCATTTTTGAGTTTTCTGTAATGTAAAAAGTTGCATCCACAAGGGGGGATCCACCTTGGATCCTGGGAACTACTGCCCCATCAGTCTGATGACCCTGATCTGCAAGGCCATGGAGCATATTATCATGGAACTTATAAACAAAAGACATTGGCAACCTTCAAACACTGGAACCCACCCAGTTTGGGTTTGTGAAGGGCCGATCTTGTCTCCTGAGCCTGATTTACTTCTTCAAATCAGTCTCCAGAGCTGTGGACGAGGGTAAGGTGGCCCACACAGCCTATCTGGACCTCACCAAGGCCTTCAACACCATCCCCCACTCTGGAATCATACATAAACTTACTAAGCTGGGCATTAATCCCTATGTCACTCAATGGGTTGTCAACTGGCTTACTGAGAGAACCCACACTGTAAAAGTAGCCGACTCCAAATCCAGCTCCAGACAAGTGGCAAGTGGAGTACCTCAGGGTTCAGTCCTGGGACCGCTCTTGTTTGGCATCTACTTCTATGAAGTGCAGGTGAACACTAAGGGACTCTGGCTAACAAAGTTCGCAGATGACTGCAAACTGGGAGCCATTATTGAATCCCCAACTGATGTGGATATTCTACAAAAGAGCTTTACAGAAACAGATGCTTAGTGCCAGTGCCATGGGCTCAAGCTCAATGCCAAGAAATGTATAGTTATCCCCTTTGGGAAAAAACATGTACCCGTGAATTACCACATAGGTGGCAGTACATTAAACACTGAAAGTGTGATAAGAGACTTAGGGACACAGGTGGACAATGGTCTCTCCTTCGATAACCACATTGCCACAACAGTCAGGAAATCCTTCTATATGGTACACCTCATCACTAAGGGCTTTTCATTCAGAAAAAAGGAGGTAATTGCCCCATTGTACTCATCCCTCATTAGACCCATTATAGAATACAATGCCCCATTTGGTATGTACCTCTCAGGACATCTGCAACAACTAGAAAGACCGCAGAAATACCTCACTAAAAGAATCACAGACCTAAAGCAGATGCCCTATGCTGACCATCTAAAAAAACTTCAGCTATACTCTGTCACATATTGTCTACTCAGAGGCAGTCTCTTATTAACATACAAGGCCATGTCAAATCCAGAGCTGTTGGACATGCTACAATTAAAGAAATCCCAATCCCTCTGAGCCACATGCCTCAGGGATCTAAACCTTGTCATCACAATGAACAAAACTTGCTAGAGGGATAGGTTCCTGACCCAGAGACTCCCCAGACTCTGGAATAGACTGCCCATACATGTCAAGCAGAGTGCCCCTTTGGCCCTCTTAAAAAGGAACCTTGATGATTGGATGGGAGATAGGAAATTCACCCCGGGGATCATGTCAGTCACCCTGCTAACACGGGTCAGGGAAGTAAATACTGTGGGAAGAAATAACCAGGGAATTGTTATGGCTAGGCTTGTATAGGCCCTAGGGCCAATAGCCTAGTACCAACCTATGAGCCTATAAACCTATGCAGTGTAGGGAGTCAGGAAGCATCACCTGCAAATACACAACACACACCCATGTACGTGGAGGTCTGCAACAAAATAAAACCCAAACAATGGACACCTCAGAGGCAAAATCACATGAGAACTCCACAAACCTACACTCCACAGACCATGTAGACTCCACACACCAGGGTCTTGCAAACATTAAGGCCTACCCCAAACCCCAAACACCTACCCTACACAGATAGGCTAACAGCACTGTCCCTCTACCCTGTTCCATACAGACTCTGCTAAGGTGACGCCTGTCTAGCATACAATGCAATCCAGACCCTGCCTTGATGGGACTGTTGCACATCTGGAACTCAAGGCCCACTCCATCAACCTGTAGGCACAGCATCAACCTGGGCTGTGATATCAGTGTGGCTTGTTAGTGTGACAGATACGTGTACCACACACTCCCCCATCTGTGGAATTCACTTCCTGTCAACAGCAAGCAAAGTGTCTCAATACTCCTACTGATGTGCTCACTGTAAAAGTGCACAGGAAACACAGAATACAGCCCTGCGATCCCACCTGTGTCTCTGCTGGACAGGGGCTATGCATGCTGACATGTCTTAATATGGGCTACACCCTCATCTGTGTGGGTTATAAGGGCTTCAGGGCCAATACCCTACTAACAACATAGCAAACTACCAACTTATACATAACTGTCAGTGGTTCACCACAGTACTCTATACTGCTCTGCACTGACATACCTGGAAGTCACAGTGCTATGTGGAATATATTACACATATAATGGACATTTCTGCACAGTAGAATGCAGTCTGTACCCACACCCATACCTCCCAACCTCTGACAGGAAGACATCTGGACAGAGTCACACATAAAAGTGGGACAAAGGCACAACAATAGGCAAATGTTGTAAATATTTGCCCTTACATACTGAGGAAGTTGGTAGGGTAAGGGATTTCACATTAGCAGGAAGTGTCTGAAGGTTATGAAGTTGGAAAGACTAATGTCTGACATTATTTTGTAATGTCAAGTCTTCAAGTATATGCAACTAACTTGACATAAAAATACAAGTTTATGTAGACTGGACGAAACTTCTAGGCAAACACCTGGACAATCTGCCACAAAATGTACATTTCAGAGGTATGGCCACACCAGGATATCACTTTTCAGGTAAGAAGAATACTATACAAGCAAGAGATCCCCAGTCATTATATCACCAAGTTGCTGGACTGTTTACACAGCTTCATCAGTCAACCGGCTGTAGCCACACCTCTCAACTAGCCTTTTTTGGCAAGAATGTCTATAGTCGGGCTCATAATTTTGGTCTGTGCATCATACATCTTGTATTCCTCTGGTAAAGCACTGTGATCATCTGAGGATGTCTGTCACTAGGTAATGACACAATATACTGCAGTGTCAGACTTCAGATGTCTGAAAATGTCTGCTAAAACAAATCCAGTAACCATAGGAAAGTCCTGTTTATTTTTTAGAGGTATGGCTGTAGCACACAAAACCCTGGACCGGAGTACACCTATCTCTGGAATGGAGTTCCACGCTCACTATAGAAGGTCACACTGGGCATGCTCCTACAGTTAAAGAATCACAGACCATGTTGGAACCCACATCAGACTATATAACTGTATTGTGTATATATATGTCTTTGCAGACAGACAGCTATGCACACCTTAACTGTCCCTACACACACCCATCAGACAGGATTATCCTCAGCTAGTTGTAGGTGGCCCATATGTGATAGATCTGCATCTGTTGTGTGTGATACACAGACATATATATGGGCAACAGATAACAATATATCAAACATACACATACACAGATGTGAGGAAGAGAGGGACAGACAGCAATAGAGAGAGAGAGAGAGAGAGAGACAGGGGGACACACAGAGTGAGTCACACACATGGATACCCTGAATGGCATAAAGTGATGTACTGCTATGGACAATGGCATACCGGTTGTAACCAGTCGCATGTGCCAGCATGAAGGCGAGCTGCATTGTGCAATAGTACTGAGTTGGGTGTTGTAATATCACACCACCTGCCTTTTTTGTGTGTGGGAGGGTCTGTGTGTGTTTCTGTAGGTCTAAGTATTAGGAGGCTGTCCCCACTCAGTACACTTCCCATTGCTTTACTGCACTAGATCTGTTGCTGGCATTCACCATAAAAGTACCATTGGACACCTGTTAGCCCTATAAGTTCTGCAGCATATGCAATAACAGTGCAACACTATAATACAAATAACTAAATAGGTAGGGGTTCTTAATCTCCATCCTGTCAAATGTAAGCCTGTGTGAGTGTTTGTTTGTAGGTGAAACAGTTTTAGGCCATTCCCACACAGTACACTTCCCAATGCCCAACTTTAGCAGTCCTGCCAATGTCATTCACCTTAGAAGCACCTTTGGGCACTTGTTAGCCTGTAAGCTCTGTAGTGCATATGATAGCTGCGTAACACTCTAGTACAAATAACTGGATAGTTAGGGGTTCTAATCTCAGTCCTGGCAAATATAAGTCTGAGTGTGTGTTTTTTGTAGGTAAAACAGTTTTTGGCCATCCCCACACAGTACACTTTCCAAAGCCCCACTTTAGCAGTCCTGCTGATGTCATTCCCCTTAGAAGTACCTTTGCCCAGCCCCAAACCAATAAGCTTTGTGGCATGTGCAATAACTATGTAACAGTATAGTGCAAATAAGTAGATAGGCAGGGGTTCTATTCCCAGTTCTGGCAAATGTGTGTGCGTGTGTGTGCATGTGTGTGTGTGTGTGTGTGTGTGTGTGTGTGTGTGTGTGTGTGTGTGTGTGTGTGTGTGTGTGTATAAGTGTGTGCATGTTTGTAAGCTGAAGTATTTTGAGGACTTTCCCACCCACAACACTTCCCAGTGCCCTACTTTAGCAGTTCTGCTGATGTCATTCCCCTTAGAAGTACCTTTGCACAGCCAAAGCCCTTTAAGCACCATGGTGCGAGCAATAACTATGTAACAGTATAGTATAAATAAGTAAATAGGCAGGGGTTCTATAACCGGTTCAGGCAAATATGTGTGTATAAGTGTGTATGTTTGTAGGCTGAAATATTTTGAGAACTTTCCCACCCACAACATTTCTCAGTGGCCTCCTTTAGCAGTCCTGCTGATATCTTTCCCCTTAGAAGTACCATTGTACACCCCATGCCCTATAAGCTCTATGGCACATGCAATAACTATGTAACAGTATAATACAATAAGTAGATAGGCAGGGGTTCTACTCCCAGCTCTGGCAAGTGTTTGTGTTTATAGGTGTGCATGTTTGTAGGCAGGAGTATTTTGAAGACTTTCCCACCCACAACCCTTCCCAATGCCCTACTTTAGCAGTCCTGCCAATGCCAATGTTAAGGGCCTCTGAACCCACCACTAGTGATCCTATCAGCCCCTGCAATTGTCAGCCACTTTAACAGTAGTGGCAGACACTGCTGCCACACTACAGTACTGATGTGCTCTCTGTGTTATGCACCTAGCATTATCATTCATAATACTGTGCAGGTAGGGGCTGTGCTCATCCTTTCATCAGCTGCCTCATGTACAGGACTATGACTATGTATGCACTACCAGCACGAGAGGCCAGACACGCATATGGATAGTAGACACACATGCTGGTGATTGTCAGGTTAGACTAACACAGGCTGACCTGTGTCAGGAATACATTCTCCAAACCTGTCATACACAGTATCAGGCATACCCTCATCAACTGCATGATGGTTGAGTGGAAGTGACAGAAATGGTAGGGGCAACAGGTGCTGATAGCTGAATCTGCTGCAGTTAAAGTAATAGCTAAGTTTGTGAGGGACCTAGTGCCAGTTCTCAAGTAACCCCCTCTACATGTGTGAGCCAGTGGTCCTATAGAACACCCAAGTGACATGTATGAAGGCTAGCTGGCTATGTCAAGGGTATGCATGCAAGGTCACACTGTCTGCCACAATTGCTCCTCACACACTGTTGCATGTAAACACACCTGGTAAACATGTACATATACAGTTGTGTTTCCACTCTGCCTTACTCGGCATTGCTACTGTCAGCAGGCCCACAGCCTGCAGACACACAGAAATCTGGAACACTACCAGAATACAGTACATGACACTACAGTCAGTCAGCAGTGCTTACAGCAATATTGCATCATGGGTACCAAGGGACATACACCTCAATGAGTACCCATAACTACTGCCAGCAGACAGTACCTTACCCAGCATGACATTGCTACACTGTACTATAGTCACCCTGTGCACCATACCCATATGATCATGTCTGTGCATCAATGGTATGGATAACAGGGTTGTGGCACAAGTATCATCACATGCTCAGGGTGTGATGTTGGAGTGTCAGATGCCTAAGCTGGGCCATATGGCTGACATCATGTGTGTATGTGTTTGTAGGGGTGATGTTCAACTGAACTATGCAGAGGAGTTGTGCATGTCTGGTGGTGACTGGCCTGTGATAGGGATGTGTGAGTGTTTGTCTGCACACCACCAAGTTATGTGAATGCCCAACACAGTGCTATGTTGGACAGCTGTTGACTGTACATGGAAGGATGTATGGTTCACCATCTCCTGGCAGGGAAGTGGCAACTGGTTCTGCCAGGAGTATCACTGGTACCGCCAGGACCAAGGACAGATGCAATACTACTTCCTGATGGTGACTGCTGCCTGCTGGATCCATATCCCTGATGGGACTGGCCAGGACAATGTGCTTATAGCCTGCTCCGGAGTTGTGTGGACAGCATCTTCCCTTTGGTAGTTCTATTGGGACTGCCACTATGAGAGTGTGAATGTGCAGGGCCACTTGGGCTCACAGCTGATCATGTTGCTGACCTACGTCCAGCTGGTCAATGCCCTACTCCCACCACATGCTCAAGCACAGACATTGTGCGGTTGAGCAGTGACAATGTCTCACCCCACTGTCTATCCACAACATCAGAAAGATGACGTATGGCATCACAAATGCTGTGGAGGTCATCACACATGGCAGGGAGAGCTGCATTCATGACTCTGAGCATCTGTCTCATGTTTCAGTCAGTATGCACATGTGACTCCATGATGGACCATAATATGCATCTGGTGACACCTGCTGTGGCACTTGCAACAGGGCTTGATGGGCAGTAGTCCTCTGTAAAGCACCTCTGTCCATCTGCCTGTGTGTGACCTCGCCTGCTCCCTGCCTATGGCTGGTGTCTACACTCACACTCGCCATACCCAATACACTAGCCTGGTCCATGCCACCACCCTTAACTTGTCCATCATCCATGGCTGCTGGGGACTGGGTATGTGTGGGCATACTGACTGTGTGTGGGGAAATGGTGGTTGAAAGTGGGATAACAAACAATGGCACAGATTCAGGCACCAACAACCCCACCTGTGCCTCACTATGACCACCATCATCATGGGAGTCTGCTAAGATACTGACATCAGGTTGTGAGGGGGAGGGACACCAACCCCTGTGTTCCGCTGCAAGGGGAAGACAACATATGTGAATTAATACCCTGCAGTGTTATGTTTTCTGATACATACACACACACACACACACACACACACATAGACACACACACACACACACACACACACTCCTGGTACAATCTGGCACAGCTATGACACCTATGGGTCCATCAGGGCAGACCTTGCTAGTTCTGCCTGCCGCAATCCATCTCTTTCACTATTACTGTAAGGCCCACAACAAAGGGTGACAAATTCTTCTCTGTGATGGGCCTAGTAGCAGAATGGTAATTGTGGCCAAGACCAGGCTATTGGAATGTGCATTATAGTGTTACCAAGTGCATATGCACATACTGTAAGAGCTGACTTACTGCTATACAGACCACACCGAATGACAAGATGTAATGATATGTGATGATAACTGATGAAGGGACAAGACTATACACCATCACTGCAGTGCCTACACAGTTTAGACTCAGACGGATTCATCCCAGACAACATGGCAGGACAGCCTGCAATACATACAGGAAACATGTAAAGTACTAGGTGCATAGCCTCATAAGATGATACCAGGCTATTGGCCCTGATGCCCACATAAGCCTGGTCCAGACATTCGCCCATGTCCCCTCCAAGCCAGCAACTGTTTCCCCTGTCCAGCTGGTACACCCACGGGATCCCAGAGGGGTCCAATCCATTTCCCATGCAGTTGTCCAGCATCTTCTTCAAGAGGACTATACATGTACTCCGCTAGACATGGGGAGGGAGTTTATTTTACAGACAGTGTATTGTGTGGGGCACTACACTATCTCAACAAAAAAAAAAAAAAGAAAAAAAAATGTTCTAAGCTTGTTTCCTGTCATTCCTGTAACTAGTTTAGTCCAGATACAGATTTGCTGTATCCAGGACTGTTTGTAAGCTTCTGAGCCCCCAAAGCCTTTCTGTGTTGAAGGGAAGCCTTCTAGCGTATCAGTGGGAGTGGTAAGCACTAGGTAGCCTATCTACCACAAGAGTGGTTTCTGGCTCAGAAATTGTAGTTCATTGGCCATTTGGGCAATTGTTCCATCTCTTTCAACCTTCTGGTTTAAAAGCCCATGTTTTCACTGATTTCCCACCTTTCCTGTAACTACTCTAGTCCAGATACAGATTTGCTGTATCCAAAACTGCTTGTACACTTCTGAGATCCCCAAGCCTTTCTGTGTTGGAGAGAAGCCTTCTAGCTTATCAGTGGGAGTGGTAAGCATTAGGTATTCTGTCTACCACAAGAGTGGTTTCTGGCCCAGAAATTGAAGTTTATTGGCCGTTTGTGCAGTTTTTCCATCTCTTTCAACTTTCTGGTTTAAAAGCCCATGTTTGTGCTTGTTTCCCACCTTTCCTGCAACTAGTCTAGTCCAGATACAGCTTTGCTGTATCCAGGACTGTTTTTAAGCTTCTGAGCCCCCAAGCCTTTCTGTGTTGGAGGGAAGCATTCTAGCTTATCAGTGGGGGTGGTAAGCACTAGGTATCCTATCTATCACAAGATCCAGGTACAAGTTCTTAGTTTTAGCACTTGAATTTGCTTATTCATGCTCAGCACTTGTTCAGAACTTGTTGTTAGCACTAAATAAGCTACAAATTACTACAGCACTCGACCTTCCTCTTTACCTAGAGGAAAACAGTTTTTGTACTTACTTCCCTCACTTGCTTAGAGAAAAACAGCTCTTATACTCACTTTCCTCACTTGTCTAGAAGAAAGTATTTTTTTATTCAGGCATGTCCAAGGGTCAGCTCCCTGTGTTCTCTCCTGCCTATCTGATGAATCTGGGCAATCTTGAGGCAATGTAGCAATTTTTTCATGTACACAGACAACCCTCTACTCCTACCACCCAACACCACAACCTGTGAGAGATGCACTTATCTAGCCAAACTGGAGGTAAAGCTGTCTCCAACTAAGACTGAACTTGACAGTCAAGTGGAGAAGGTAAACACTTGCACCACACCACACTCATCACATAATCCCACTAAACCTACTCCACTAAAATCCACACATAGAAACACAAAAACATTCACAGAGGCTCTCAATAATAATCTGCTCAAGCAACAGAGACCTCCAAAGCATAAACGCAAGCAACCTCCATCCCTCAACACAACCCAAATGACACATAGCCCACAGATTCAGTGTGCCAATAAACCACAGCCCATAAGGCAAACCAACATACCCAACACACTAGTCATAGGTGACTCTGTAGTCAGGCACACTGATGTCCCACTCACCAGGCTAAACATGAAGAAGGTTACTGTCAGATGCCTGTTGGGTGTCAGGATCTGCCACATAACCCATGCACTCAGGTCACTCCACAACAAGTACAAATATGACTCTCTCATTGTCCATGTTGGTGTGAATGACCTGAGATGTACCTCCCTGGACTACATGAAAAGAGACATGGAAAAGTTCTCTGGTCTTGTAGCCCAGGCAGGTATGACCCTAGCCCTGAGTAGCATCCTGCCATCACCCAGAATGATACCGCAGTACAAGGACAAAATGATTGACTTCAACAATTGGCTAAGCTTCTGGTGTCATTCTAAGGGGATCCAGTCTCTGTCTGCCTGGGACAACATGGTTGACCGACCACAATGCTTTGCCAGAGATGGCCTTCACCTGTCGCCCCTGGTATTCTGGATACTGGCTAAGGCTTTTGCTGCCCCTGTAGTGCCTTTTTTAGGCAAGGTTTAAATGACAACTTCACCACCATAACAGGAATAGGCAAGAACAAAACTGAGGATGATGTTACTCAATGCTAGAAGTCTAAATCTCAAAATGCACTCACTCGAGGCACTCCTTAAAATGGAGAACATCTATATTTGTACAGTGATTGAGACCTGATTCAAGGCTCTAGAGAGCACCCCTGCGTTACCAGGCTGTAACTCATACCACACTTTTCGGCCATCTAACCTGGACCAGAACACCAAAGGCGGAGGTGTGTCCATATTCATTAAGGATATCCACACCTCCAGGCTAGGTGCGCAGCATAATGCATCTGAGGTTATCCAAGTGCAACTAACTCTGGGGAAAACTGCAATCCAAATTGTAGCTTGCTACAGATCCCCACCATGCCCCAGGATTTCCACTCCTATTTTCTTGATATACTGGAAAATATTAGGGTTCAACCAAACACCCTAATAATGGGCGGTTTCAACTACCCCACCATTAACTGGGAAAATCACTCATGTACCAACTCCTTCACTCAACGCTTTCTGGAAATCATATATTCCAATGCCCTGGAGCAACTTATCCATACCCCAACCAGGGGCAACAATATCCTAGAAAATGACCACCACAATCCAAAAAAGTATAAAATACAACCAGCCAGTAAATCCAGCACAGGTTTATTGTAAAATCTCTGTCTCTGTCTCTGATGTCTCGGCCCAAAAAAGCCTTCAAGGACTCCTTGAAGGCTTTTTTTGGGCCGAGACATCAGAGACAGAGATTTTGCAACAATATCCTAGACCCAGCCACTGGGGATGCACAAGCCTGTGCATTTATTTGTGCCGGTCCCAAGCCCAGATAAATGGGGATGGTTGCATCAGGAACGGCATCCGGCATAAAATTTTGCCAAATCATACATGCGGACAACAGTACAGATATACATACCAGATCGGCCGAGGCCCAGGTTAACAACGACTGCCACCAGTGCTGTTGGCCAACAGGGTGCTGGTGGACATTGGGCTACTGTTGGCCGAAGGAGGAGAAGAGGGGAAAGGCATGCCCGAAGGCAGGTAAAGGCTAGGACTGTGATAGTGAGAGTCGGAACTTTGAATGTTGGCAGTATGACTGGTATAGGGAGAGAGCTAGCTGATATGATGGACCGAAGGAAGGTTGATATATTGTGTGTGCAAGATACCAGATGGAAGGGGAGTAAGGCTAGGTGTATCAGAGGTGGGTTCAAATTGTTTTATCATGGTGTGGATATGAGGAGAAATGGCGTAGGGGTTAACCTGAAGGAACAGTATGCTAAGAGATTTTTGGAGGTGAAAAGAGTGTCGGATAGAGTGATGTTTATGAAGCTGGAAATTGATGATGTAATGATGAATGTTGTTAGTGCATATGCTCCACAAGTTGGGTGTGCGATGGATGAGAAAGAAAAAGTTTGGAGTGAGTTGGATGAAGTGGTGATGAATGTACCAAGGGTGAGAGACTGGTGATTGGAGCAGATTTCAATAGACATGTTGGTGAAGGGAACAGAGGGGATGAGGAAGTGATGGGTAGGTATGATGTTAAACAAAGAAATGCAGAAGGTCAGATGGTAGTGGATTTTGCGAAAAGGATGGACATGGCTGTGGTGAATACGTATTTTATTTTAACAAGAGGGAGGAGCATAGGGTGACATACAAGAGTGGAGGAAGATGTAGGAGGGCCAGTTGGAAGGAGATTGGAGACTGTAAAGTGGTGACCGGAGAAAGTGTAGTTAGACAGCATAGGATGGTGGTTTGTAAGATGACATTGGTGATCAAGAAGAGGAGGAAGAGTGTGAGGGCAGCACCAAGGATCAAATGGTGGAAATTGAAAAAGGGTAATTGTGAGGTGGAGTTCAGGGAAGAGTTAAGACAGGCACTGGGTGGCAGTGAAGAGTTACCAAATAGCTGGGTAACTACAGCAGAGCTAGTAAGGGAGACAGCTAGAAAGGTGCTTGGTATGACATCTGGACAGAGGAAGGATGACAAGGAGACATGGTGGTGGAATGAGGAAGTACAGGATAGTATGCAGAGAAAGATGTTGGCAAAGAAGAAGTGGGATTGTCAGAGAGATAAAGAAAGTAGACTGGAGTATAAGGAGATGAGGTGCATGGCAAAGAGAGAGGTAGCAAAGGATAAGGCATATGAAGAGTTCTATGAAAGGTTGGACACTGAGGAGGGAGAAAAGGACCTGTACAGCTTGACTAGAGAGTGCAGGCAGGATGGAGTGGGTGGAGAAGAGTGTCAGGAGTGATTTGTGACAGATAAGTATCAGTAAGAGTGAAAGGCAAGGTCTACAAGAGGGTAGTGAGACCAGCTATGTTATATGGGTTGGAGACAGTGACACTGACAAAAAGGCAGGAGACAGAGCTTGACATGGCAGAGCTGAAGATGTTAAGATTTGCACTGGGTGTGACGAGGATGGACAGGGTTAGGAACAAGTATATTAGAGGGTCAGCCCAGGTTGGAAGGTTTGGAGACAAAGCCAGAGAGGCAAGATTACGTTGGTTTGGACATGTGCTGAGAAGGGATGCAGAGTATATTGGGAAAAAGATGCTAAGGATGAAGTTGCCAGGTAACAGGAAAAGAGGAAGGCCTAAGATAAGGTTTATGGATGTGGTGAGAGAGGACATGCAGGTGGTTGGTGTGACAGAGCAAGATGCAGAGGACAGGAAGAAATGGAAACAGTTGACCCGATGTGGTGACCCCTAATGGGAGCAGCTGAAAGAAGAAGAATCCTAGACCTAGTCATTACCAACATGAGTGACCGGTGTTCCACACCTGAAATCAACTCCTCATTGGTCAGATCTAACTATAAGCTAATCATCCTAGATAGCTGCATCCTGCCCCCACCCACCATTAAGGAAACCATGGTAAAAAAATTCTCCAAAGCCAACTTCATGCTTCTTATGACAGAAGTGGCAAACTTTATGACACCCATGCAGATGGACAATACAGCTAAGACTGCTGAATCCTACACAACTGCACTCTATAAGCACTTACACAAGTGCATGGATCATACTATCCCAAACAGAACAAAGATGCTATCTTCCAAAAAAAGGAAGCCAATTTGGTGGTCCCCTGCCATAAACAAACTCTACAACAGAAGGAAGAAACTGTTGCAAAAGAGAGTAAAATCCCAGAAGTGGAGGAGCTCCCTGGTCAGCCTCAGTAAGAAGCTGAGAACCCTTATAAGACCCTCTAAAGCTAGCTATGAAAACAAAATCTCCACTGATTCTAAGGGATGCCACAAAGCATTCTATAGCCATGTCAAGAATCTCAATGGCAACACCCAGATCTGCTCTGAGTTACAACACAACAGCATGAAAATTACAGAACCAACTGATATTGCCAACATCCTGGCAGATAGGTTCAGTGCTAACTTTACCCCCCTCTCACACCCTAAAGGGTCCATATCTATACAGCATGAATGCAGAGTCTCTGTAATCACATCTATGCAGGTAAAAGCTGCATGCTCTAAAACCGAAAACACAGCATCCATGGGACCGGACAACATCCCAGGTTGAGTTTTACACAAACTTCAGAATGAACTGGTTCCCCACCTAAGCACCATGTTCAATCATAGTCTCATGTCAGGCTTTGTGCCCTCTGAATGGTGCACAGCAACAGTTATCCCACTCCACAAATGGGAAGTCACCATTGATCCTGGGAACTATCGCCCTAACATCCTGACAACCCTGGTCTGCAAGGCCATGGAACATATCATCATCAAACTCATAAACGAAGACATTGGAAACCTCCAAACTCTGGACCCCACCCGGTTCAGGTTTGTGAAAGGCAGATCATGCCTTCTGAACCTGATTGACTTCTTTGAGGCAGTCACCAAAGCCGTAGACGAGGGTAAGGTGGTTCACACAACCTATCTTGACTTTGCCAAGGCCTTCAACACCATCCCCCATTCTGGAATTATAGCTAAACTCACCAAACTAGATTAAATCCCTGTGTCACAAGATGGGTTGCCAACTGGCTCACTGACAGAACCCACACTGTAAAAGTTGCAGACTCCAAATCAGGCTTCAAACCAGTGACAAGTGGAATACCACAGGGTTCAGTCCTGGGTCCTCTCCTGTTTGGTATATACTTCTTTGAAGTACAGGCTAACCCAGAAGTCCTTTGGCTAAGAAGTTCACAGATGACTGCAAACTAGGAGCCATAGTCATGTCCCCAAATGATGTGGACATCCTACAGAAGGGCATCAATGAGACAGATGCCTGGTGTCAGAGGCATGGCCTCAAGCTCAATGCCAAAAAGTGCATTGTCATCCCCTTTGGTAAAATCTCTGTATCCATGAACTACCACATAAACGTCAGTCTACTTAATGCTGAATGTGTGATAAGAGACCTTGGGACCCAGGTGGACAGTAGTCTCTCCTTTGATAATCACATCGCCACAGTAGTCAGGAAATCCTTCTATGTGGCACACCTCATTACAAAAGGGTTCTCATCCAGGAAAAAAGAGGTCATTGTTCTCCTCTACTTGGCACTCATTAGACCCATTATAGAGTACAATGCCCCTTTTGGAATGTACCTCACAAGACATCTGCAGCAGCTCGAAAGGACACAGAAGTACCTCACAAAGAGGATTACCAACCTCAAACAGATGCCCTACACTGACCGTCTCAAAAGACTCCAGCTTTACTCTGTAGCATATCACCTACTCCAAGGAGATCTCTGCCTAACATATAAAGCTATGTTAAACCCAGAGCTGTTGGACATGCTACACCTTAAGAAATCCCAATCTCTCTGAGCTGCACGCTCTAGGGACCTACACCTTGTCACCACAATAAACAGGACATGCTGGAGGGATAGATTTCTGTCCCAGAGACTTCCTATACTCTGGAACAAGCTACCCATCTATGTCAAGCAAAGTTCTTCATTAGCACTCTTCAAGAAAAATCTTGATGAGTGGATGTGAAATAGGCAACACACCCTGGGGATCACTTCTGTGGCTCTACTCGACAGGGGCACAGGAAATTAACTTTCTTGGGTGGCGTAAGCCAGGGGAACCTTGTTGGCTAGGCTTAGTTAGGCCCTTGGGCCGATAGCCTACTACCTACCTATGAACCTATGAACCAACAAGTACTATACATGTAACAGACCAGGTGAGGGCCCTGCATGCATGATGTGTGAGTCAGGTTTGTCTTACAGATATGCAGAAATGGCATTAATGCTGGTTTGGAAATGGCCTTGTATGCCAGCTACAGGTCACCTATGATCAGTCTGTATGACACTGACTACAGGGACAGGGCTTTCAGCCTACCTGTATTGGATAGGTGTTACATACCCTGGAGTTGACTAGTCAGGAACCTCTGTGGTCTCTGCAACTGCTGCATTTATTTAGTAAGGTACACACTAAAGGAGCCATTGCACTTGGTAATACATCTGATAAGGGTGGAGTACAGGGATATTGTGGCCTCCGGGTTCCTGGATGACATACCCATGGCCTAATGTACAATGATGCCCACATGGTGGGAAACTGTCAGGTTGCTTCAACCTTGATGGACAAGATACCTCACACCTGATTGCATGCTCAGTACAGTATTACTGTCATAATTAGTGTGGATGACATCTGCCACAGCACGGAGAATGATGCCCCTCCTGACATTCAGTTTGTGGAAATGCTTCTTGCACCAGTCATTAATTGGGTGAGGGCCTCTTGGGGGATGCTCACATCAGTAGGGGAGTGTAAGACAGTGGCCAGCTTGCAAGCATCTGTACACCTGATCAGCCACAGACCACTGCTTTTGTCCTGTACCTCAGATACATATATTTCAAACAGTAGAGCCTCCTATGCTGATCCTTGGGGTACACCACTTTGGAAGACTGTACTAACAGAAGTGGGTTCCCCTACTTTGACTGAGTGGCTACTATCATTGGGCCAGTTAACTACCCATCTGGTAACATAAAGGTTGATGCCTAGCTGTGTAGGCATATGTATCCTGGCTGCCTGGGGATTATTGTCAGAGAATTGGGCTAGGTGAAGGTAGGCATTGGTCACCATTTCCCCTTGTCCTAGTGTTTGCTGACCACTTCCGAGAAGTCAGCCAGGTTTAACAGGCCTGATCTCCCTTTGACAATGCCATGCTGTGTGGGCTCAGGCATTTTGATGTTGCCAATGTCCCTGTTCATAATGTTCTTGATATTGCCTTCCATGCCCTTGCAGAGCAGGCTAGTTAGGCTGATGTGCATATGATTGGCTTGGTCGGTGGATTTCTCTGCCTTTGTGTATAGGGATGACAGTGGCTGTCCTCTGTGCAGATGGAATGACAGCTGTGCTCAGGCTTTGGCTGACTACAGTGCAAAATTGATGTGAGAACCCATGCCTGTGTTCATATAAGATGCAGCCAGGGATGGTATCAGGCCTATGGAGACTTCTGTGTGTTGTCTTTGAGAGGGCATTACGGACCTGTTTCCTGATGATGAGGGGAGGAGCAGGTGTTGTGCATGCACATCTGTACTGATGGGGGGACAGGGGGTGATGTTTACACTTCACCTGTCTGCAGCCGGTTGCCTATATCTATGCCGTATGCATATGTGGTGTTGTTGACCACTACTACAGAGAAGATCTGTGTGTTGCCTCTGGGATTGCAGACACACGTGTGGAAGGCCTAGTGGGTGACCTTGGTGGATGTGTCCAATTTGCACTCACAGACAGCCTTGGGGTAATTCACCTGTGACCTTATTTGCTTGAGCAGACAAAGGTGACATTGCTTCCAATAAGGCACCTGTTTCTTCTTGGTCCTGTCCAGCAATTATATCCACATATTAAGGTATTTGTGCATTGCTGCTGTCCACCATGGACGTTTACCTTTCCTTAAGGGAGATGATGTTGTCCTGTCAAATATTGCTGAGTCCATACAGCTATGTAGGTGCCCACATAGTATTGTGGTGTGGGCCTGGACACTACTGCTACTTCCAACTGATGGGACATTGGCTGTGAAGCTACTTCTACCAGGTCTGAGATTTATAGTCATTTGTGTAAAGTTAATTTTATTTGACCCTGACAAGGTGGGGGGCAGGGGGGATGGTGATCTAAACAATGATGGCTATGTAGTCCAAGGAGGATGACACTGTAGAAGTGCTACAGTGGCTACTCATGTTGGTCAGTACCAGGTACAGGATATTTCCACCTATCTCAGTAGTGTTGACCTGCTGATCCACTGCATTGCCATTGACAAAGTTGAGGAATCTCTTTGCATCCATGTTCAGGTAGCATAGGTTATGCACACTATGGTTGAGTAGTTGAAGTCACCCAGGAACAGGGTAGATGATTGAATTATGACAAATTCCAGCAAGTCCCAATAGGTGTGGTGGGTGTCCGTAGTCATGGTTGGAGGCCTGTAGCTAGCTATGATTTGAGTATGTGTTTTGGCAACTGTTAACTGCACTCGGAATGTCTCCCATGCGACATACTGTTCGGCCAGCCTGGAGGTGTGTATGTGTATGATAATGTTCAACACTCCACTCCTGTGGCTTTGCAACCCTCCAATTGGAGTCTAACCATATGATGGGATGAGTAACATAACCTGGCAAGGTTAGTGTGCTCGCCACAGCTACAAAGCAGGTGTCAGTGACTGCACACATGTCGGCATCCTACAGGACAAGGTATGCTTGCATTGCCATGGGTGTCATGCTAAGACACCTAGCTCCTGTTAGAGCAAGACATCTGCACAAATGCACACATCACTGGTGGGCAAAGGCCAGAAAAATGAATCTAGTTGAAACACACTTAGTTGCCAGCAAAGACAGTGTCGCATTCACAGGTCTAGTCCACAGGATATGACATCTGACAATCAAATGTATGCTATTATGTTATGACATCAGTCTTTAATGGGTTGCCAGTGATGTGCCAGACAATACACAACTGTATGAGGCACTGACTACAAATATGATGCAGACATGTGGTCAGTCTGCAAAACCCTGGACAATTGTCAGGTATAGGCTCAGTATATCACATACAGTTCAACACACACTTCTGCACCTGTTGTGTACTATCCACATGCCCTATATAAGTCTCTTACATTTGTAAGACAGGCATATGTATCATAGTAGCATTCACATGTGACATGAATATTTACAACATCCCAGGTAGCTGGCCTAGCAGTGTCATACTCAGTACTGGACAACAGGGACTCCAGTAGTAGTCATACATGAGCTGACCTTTGCTGGGGTGACTCAGGGGCCAGAGATGTGATACATGTCAATGCAGACAGGGCAAGCAGGAATGGCCATAGGTGTCGGACAGCAGCATGTGAGTCCAGCAGGTCTTGTCATGACCTCATGTTTAATGTCCTATTTGACATTATTGCATCCCCCTTCTGCATTCCATTACAGGCTTATGTGAATGACATATCTGTTATAGTGCTGACAGGTTTCCTTAGAGTAGTGCAAATGGTTAGGTTTGTGTAGTTGCAGTCTGTCTTTCTGTAGATGGGTCAAATCTTTGTTGTATAGGCAGCAGCTTGCCATTTCTAGGTAATGCACATGAGCAGGTGATGGCCTGTGCACCAATCGGTGTCTCCCACTTGCTACTTGCATCCAGAGTGGCTGTGTTTTCTTTCCATTAGCCAATGCCATAGCAATACAGTGCTATAATTAAGTATTTCTTGTGGGCCTTGCCCCTTTCCCTTGCCTGTGTGGAGGACATTATGGAGGTGTGGTGGCTACAGCTTCATAGACAGTAGGTAGAAATACTCCTCAGGACAAGACATGTGGAGACAGCCCAACAACATTAGGGACAAAGCTTCAGAAATGTGTACAGACTGTAAGTACGCATGGGTGTTATAAACATAGGGGATTGCTAGATTAACAGGGCTTTTCTGGACATGCATTTTCCGTGTGACTTGACGTCTGACAGTGATATGTCTCTGACATACCTCTCAACTGTCCAGATGTCCACAGACTGCACAGAGGTTTGCCTATTATGTGTGGCCTGTTCCTCAGACAATGTCTGTTTTTGTGAAATCAGTGAGATAATGTGAGGACTGTAGTCAGTAAATGTTGACATCCATTAGTGTTTCAGACATCATATCCTTCTGGGATGTTATGTTACAACAAACCCTGTAACACCAGCAACTGCTTCAGTTTGTAACACCATTGTGTGAGCTATGTCCCTCTTTCTGCCCCCCTGTCCCCCAAGTATGTCATGCTTTGTCCAGATGTCTAGCAGTAAGAGGTTCAGAGGTATGGTATATCATTATTTAGTGACTATATTCCCGGTATCATCCCAGCAGACTCCTGGAAGTGGTATGCGGCAGTGGTCATAAATATGGTCCCACACCCTGGACATCCTGTGGACACCTGTACAGTTGAGAGTTGTGTATGTCTGGCCATTGTTAACAGACTGCCAAGATTGTGTAGCAGTGTTATAGGTTCATAGGTTCATAGGTTCATAGCTTCATACTAGGTTATCTGCCCTAGGGCATTTATAAGCCTAGCAAGAGTATGTTTGGCTTTCGCCACCCATTTTAAATTAATTTTGCCGTGCCCTTTTTCGAGGTTAGTATACTGTGCATCTGTCTAACAGTGACACAGAAGTGATACCTGGGGTAAACCTACGATCTCCCATCCACTCATCAAGATTCCTCTTGAAGAGAGTCAATGAGGGACTCTGCCTAACCTGGACTGGGATTTTATTCCAGAGTGAAGGGAGCCTCTGGGTTATGAATCTGTCCCTCCAGCATGTCCTATTTATTTCAGTGCTGAGGTTCAAGTCTCGAGCGTAGCTCGATGGGATTTGGATTTTTTGAGGTGCAGCATGTCCCTTAATTCCGGGTTGGACATGGCTTTATATGTCAGGCACAGATCGCCTCTGAGCAGGCAGTATGCCACTGAGTAGAGCTGGAGTTTCTTTAACCGGGCAGCATATGGCATCTGTTTGAGCCCTTTGATCCTCTTGGTGAGGTACTTTTGGGGTCTTTCCAGTTGCTGCAGGTGTTTGGTAAGGTACATCCCAAAAGGGGCATTGTACTCGATTATGGGCCTGATGAGGGATAAGTAAAGAGGCACGATGACCTCTCCTGATCTAGATGTGAATCCCTTCATGATTAGGTGGGCTATATAAAATGTTTTTCTAACCACTTTGGCCACGTGGTTGTCAAATGAGAGATTGCTATCAACTTGGGTCCCCAGGTCCCTAATTACTTCTTCTGTACTTAATGGATTACCACCTATGTGGTAATTTGTGGGCACTTTGTTTTGCCAAAGGGGATGACTATACACTTTTTGGTGTTTAGCTTGAGGCCATGGCTCTGGCACCAGTTGTCTGTTTCTATGAGGCCCTTTTGGAGGATGCTTGTGTCGGCTGGAGGGTCGATTATGGCGCCCAGTTTGCAGTCATCTGCGAACTTGGTCAGCTACAGTCCTTCCGTGTTGGCCTGTACCTCAAGAAATATATACCGAACAAGAGAGGTCCCAGGACTGAGCCTTGTGGGACGCCACTTGTAACTGGTTTGGAGTCTGACATGGCTCCAGCAATTCTAACCATGTGGGTTCTGTCCTTGAGCCAGTTTGCAACCCATCTAGTGACATAGGGGTTTATATTTAAGCTGGTGAGCTTATCTATAATGCCCGAGTGGGGTATTGTATCGAAGGCTTTTGCGGGGTCCAGGTAGGCTGTGTGGACCACCTTCCCTTCATCAATGGCCTTGGTGACGGTTTCAAAGAAGTCGACCAGGTTTAAGAGGCAGGATCTGCCCATAACAAAGCTGAACTGGGTAGGATCCAGTGTCTGTAGGTCCCCAGTATCTTTATTTATGAGGTCCATGATGATCCTTTCCATAGCTTTGCAGACCAAGCTAGTCAGGCTTATGGGGCGATAGTTTCCAGGGTCCGTTGAGGCACCACCTTTGTGGAGAGGGATCACTGTTGCTGTACGCCACTCTTTGGGTACATATCCTGTAGTAAGGCTGAGACTGAACAGTAGTTTTATGTTTGGGTTTAGCTCTTCTTGGAGTTCATGTAGGACGCAGCCCGGGACACCGTCTGGTCCCATTGATGCTGTATTTTTTGCTTTGGAGAGGGCGGCTCTTACCTGAGCATCTGAGATGTCAGGGGGGCAGCACTCTGCTGGGATAGATATTTGCCCTTTTGGTGGGGAGTTTGTGCTGAACCTGTCAGCTAGGATGTTGGCAATGTCTGTGGGTTCAGTGTATTTTTTGTCATTTTGGACTAATTCTGAGCATATCTGGGAATTCCCACCCAGGTTCCTAACATAAATAAAGAAAGCCTTGTGATTATCCTTAGTGTCCTGCGCAATTTTTCTCTCGAAGCTGGCCTTAAACGATTTTATGAGTGCCCGTAGCTTTTTGCTAATACTGATCAGAGATGCCTTCCCTTTTTGGGATTTTGCTCTATCATGTAGTAGCTTCCTCCTTCTATTGTATAGTTTGTTTATGGCTGGGTTCCACCAGACAGGACGTCTGCATTTGGAGGATTGGGTCTTGGTTTTATTTGGGATTGCATGATCCATGCATTCCTGAAGGTGTTCATAGAATGCATTTATAAAGGATTCTGTGGTCTGGGCCATATTTTCCACAGGCCCGGGGGCTTTGAAGGATTCCACCTTGGTTTTGAGGAGAGTGAAATTTGCTTTAGAGAAGTTTTTCACTGTGGTTTTCTGGGCAGGGGGTGGGGTCGGGATGTGAATATCCAGTTGGATTAGTTTATGGTCTGATCTTACCAGTGAGGGATACACTTCTGGTCTGGAGCATAGAGTCCCCATGTTGGTGATGATCAGGTCCAGTATGTTTTCCCCTCTTGTGGGAGTGGTAACAAGCTGTTCCATAGCATTTGAGTTTATGAATTCTAGGAACCTTTGTGCTAGGGTATTGGAGCTAGAATAATGCTCCCAGTCTATGTTTGCGTAGTTGAAGTCGCCCAATATAATGGTGTTTGGAGAGACCTTCATATTTTCCAGTGTTCTCAGGAAGGCCGAGTGGGGTTCCTGGGTTTGGGAGGGTGGTCTGTAGCAGGCTATAAACTGGAAGGCAGTTTTACCCAATGTTAGTTGCACATGTATAGTCTCTGATGCTTCGTGCTGTGCCACCAACCTGGAGGTGTGGGTGTCTTTGACGAATATTGATACTCCCCCTCCTTTTGTAGTTCGGTCCAAGTTTTGGGGCCAAAAAGCATGGTATGAGGTATAACCTGGTAGTGCTGGGGTAATGTGTAAATGTTTGTTGGGCTGAGTAGGGAGAGTAGCAGATGTCAGTGTCATAAATCCTTTTCTATCTGACTGTGCATGCTGCTACAGTTGCTGGTGGTATATCAGGTGTATATGTTTGTAGTGTCAGACTGGGAAATGTCCTGTAATACCTCAGGATTCCCAGTAGACTGTGAGTTAGGCCAGTATATCTTGGTGTAGTGGCAATCAGGATATGTTTGTTCAAACAGTCGTACTCTACAGTTCATTTGGGGTACTGGTATGTTGCAGTGACTGTGGTGCAATTGGTTGCGGGTGGACATTTTCGCACCAATATCTGTTTTTCCCTCTAGTTTCATCCCTGTAGTGCATGATATATTGGGAAATACACAGGTAATTCCCCAGAGATGATTTGGGGTAGTGTTGTGTTGTTCTTATTGTGGTTCAGAAGGCACTGGGTGAAATGGTTGGCAGCTCTCAATATTTTTTCTCTTTTGTTACATGACTGCAGTCATACCTCTCCACTGTCCAGATGTCTAGACACTGTCCAGATGCGTGGCCCATATGTTTGGTCTGCTCCCATAACAGTTGTGGGTTTCTGGCAATTCACTGGGATGATGTGAGCATTGACATCAATACATAATGACATTCATTTGTGTTTCAGACCTGGAATCTATCAAGAATTATATGTTAAAGCAAACCATGGTGCTCTAGCAGACTTCTACGCATATAACAGCCATATTTCAAAGTTGTCGCTATTGTTCACCCTTTATCCCCCCACTTTGTCAAGCTTTTAGAAGATGTCTTGCAGTAAGAGGTTGGTTATCTATGTATATATATATATATATATATATATATATATATATATATATATATATATATATATATATATTTTTTATAAATATACATAAATATATATATATATATATATATATATATATATATATATACACACACACACACACACACACACACACACACACACACATATATGCATATAAGAGTACTATGGATATATATTTTCCTTTATGCTAAATGACTGTAGTGCATGATATGTTTGTAAAAACATTACAAACTCCTATAGCTCAGATGGTGTAGAGCTACATTGCTGTGATTGTAGTGCACAGGGCCCATGGTGTACTGTTATGTTGCTGTGGTTGTAGTGGAGAGCTTCCTAGGTTTGAGACGTGGTAGGGATGATTATTTTGTTGCTGGGCAGAACAAGGGCTGATTGAGACAGAATGATTAAAGCACTTTTAAGCTGTTGTAAGTGGGTTTAAATGGTTAAGTCCTCTTAGCTTCGTTTAGCACCACTTACTCCCACTTACACCCACACTAACCATTGCTCACTTTTCATGTTAGAAAAATATCAGGATAATGACTTAATTCATCATTACTGACATATTTGTAAATGTATATGATTTACTTTACATGACATCCATCTGTGTGCTTTCATTACATTACCATGGGATGTGACTATACTGTAAGGGACACTTGTGTAGACATGGGTGATATCACATGTTATATGCACTCAGACTTACATTTTAAACCAGCTACACCACCCTGGTTGACAAATATCAATTATTACATAATTTACAATTAAATTAATAATTTTAACACTGCGTTCCCATGTAAAAATCAAGCAGCTGTTTTGGTACTCAAACCATGAACGCCTGAATGCAAAGCCAGGAGTCCAACCACTACACTATCTCGGGTGTGGATTTTAGCTGCATATTTTTACTTATCTCCTATGAGATGTTTAAGCAATGCTGGGCAGAGGGCCATAACGCACACACCCACTCAGCTACGCTTAAACATACCTTAGAAAGGAAAAAAAAACAATTCATAGACCCACTTTATTTACATGTATCTGTATTCCTTTTCAGGCACAGTACAGGTAGTTGTAAAGGGACACATAGTGACAGGTTTTAGTTATTGCTCTTACAAACTTAGGAAGTTTGACTGTGGTTTTCTAGCAGATCATTGGCAAATCACTCAGGGGTTTAAGTCAGAACATACTGACAGACATTTAGGTTTCAGACTTCATGTCCTTCAGGACATCTGTGCTATTGCAACCCTTTTATTCTATCGGCTTTCCAGGTTTGTCAGTACAATATTTGAAGTGTGCCTCTATTTGTGTGCCTTTGCCCCCCATTATTTATGGCTTTGTACAGCTTTCTTACTCTACGAGGTTGAGAAGTATGTGAGGCAGCCATTTGGGCATTCTGCAGAAACCTGTACAGTTGATGGCTATGGATACGGCACTGTCACATGACAGACATTTGTGTTTCAGTCTTCATACCCTGCAGGACGTACATGCTACTGCAAACCTTTTATTCTATTAGCTTTCTGGGTTTGTCAGTGCAATATTTGAAGTTTGTCCCTATTTGTATGTCTTTGTCCCCCCATTATTTATGGCTTTATACAGCTTTATTGCTCTAGGAGGTTGAGAACTATGTGAGGCAGCCATCTGGGCATTCTGCAGAAACCTGTACAGTTAACAGCTATGGCCATTCAGCACTTTCACATGGCATCCATTTAAGTTTCAGTCTTCATACCCTGCAGGAAGTCCATGCTACTGCAAACCTTTTTTTCTATCAGCTTTCTGGATTTGTCAGTGCAATATTTAAAGGGTGTCCCTATTTTTGTGCCTTTGTCCTCCCATTATTTATGGCTTTTTACAGCTTTATTGCTCTAGGGGGTTGAGAAGTTTGTGAGGCAGGCATCTGGGCATTCTGTAGAAACTCATTCAGTTGACGGCTATGGCGGTACGGCACTTTTACAATGCAGAGGGTGTGCGACAGAACCTGTCACACACCCCCCTGCATTGTTTCTTGCTCTCTTAGCTATTTCAGTGTCCGCAGACACTGAAATACTTTAAAAAGGGCTGCAAGGCACTTTCTGAGTGCAGGGGGCATGCCAGATGTGTGTGCACTGCTTAGACACACCCCTTGCACTCAGTGTCCAAATAGTCATAACAGAAGCGTGCCATCATGAATATGCAAGGTGCGCTACTGCTATGGCTTCACTTGCATGGGTACAATCCTCTCTGTGTCGAAATAATGCTATTCCAACAAGGAGTTTACTGAATCCTGAGGAATTTCTTTGCAAAAATTTTCACCAGATGTAAATCTCTTGGTCATAGGCTAGCCAAAAGTGGAGTAATGGTAGACATTTAAACAACTATATAAATTAATACTAACTCATTAACACCTCTGTGGTGTGGAATGCCACACCTGTATCAGTTTACACACATCCTTGCATTGCAGAGCATAAACAAATGTAAATGCTTTGTAAATAATATAAGCTATTAAAGTGGTACAAATAGCAATGTTATCAGTAAGAAGTATTTTATAGTGATAATAGTCAGTTTATTCATAACATTTCCATAAATATTATAATATATTATAATGCACTCAAACCCAGAATTGCATTATTTGGTAAACTTTCCCAAACAAACTGTCATAACTTAGAAACTGTAAAATATAGAAATATATTGTTAGACTGCTTTTGTTAACTGGACATAAGCTTTCACATGACAGCAAGGAATTCCTTTATGAATACATATTTATTGAGATATTTACAGAAGTATGAAAACATATGCTTGTATAATCGACAATATAAATACCATTAAATAGCTCTCACTATGTAGAACTTACAGTACAAATATTAATGTCAGTTTTCTTCAACATCTAAGGTTTCGCTTAATGCATTGCAATAGATTTAAGTCACATGTTTTTTGAAATAATAAGTACATATGGAAATATTGCTTATTTTCATAATTACTAACAACAAGTAACAATAACTCCACTATAGTGTGGTATAAATGGACAAGGACAATGATTTTTTTCTGTCTCACACTAAGGCATTTCATACCATACCCCTCAAAATCATGTAGGCTCTCAGTTATGAAAATATGAAAATAAATGTGAAAATATGAATACGTGGAAAACAATGATTAATTTCTCTGCTGGAAGATATCCTAAATTAATAATCTTAGTATCATTTTGTTAATTACTCCTTACCATTTGCAATGATGCCTGCTATTAGCTAGTGAGTTACTTAGTTAAAGAAGCCAGACCCAAAAAAAGGTGTGGATGCCATAAGGCGGTGTAGGTGTTAAATAGAAGTATACAAAAAGGCATTGTAGCCTTTAATGAGTTAATTTATAAGAATCTGAAATGGTTTTCATAGACAATAAAATGTTAATGGTTATGAAAAAAAATCTTTTAATTTATTTTATCATAGCCAAATCTGTTTTTAAGGTATTCCACAATATGTTTATCATAGGTAAGTAACATTTTGGTAATGTCATAATAGTTTTTAAGTTGTTAATTGATCTTATCATTTTTTGAAATAATGTCCCATACTAATTATTTTCAAAAAGCAGAAAGTTTAGCATGCCCACCATTTTCCAAATGTTTGGATTTACATCAATCAGTTGACAAATATAGATATCTGACTTTATAGTAGTAACCATGATATCCAAATTTTTAGAAGATCAGTCTGTTTCTGACTCACATTCAAATGTTCCATTCTGTTCAACTACATTTACTTCAGTTTTACTTCTGGAAGCTACTGGAACATTACCTGGTCTGTGCATTATTGACAACACTACAGGATATAGCTGAAAATTATGAACTGTTGGCAACAGCTCAACCAGTAAATTTGTCTTTGTACTCAAGGCAAATCTTCACCCTGCACATTTACATTGTAAATTATTTTCATTCAGTCAAGCTTCTTGCAAGTCAGATGATGCAAAGCAGTGGAGATACATCTTATACTGACTTTCTGGAATTTAATTTTTAATCTCCTAGTCATATGTAAGTATTTTCTGACCAAATGTTTTATATAATGACCTGAATAAGTAAGCAATTTGATTATCATTGTTTCATTTTTCTCTCTTTCAAATTCAGTGCTTCAGACATTGCAGCAGGCATTGCAACATATTCTGCACTAGTGTTTTGTGTAAACACAACACTTTGATAATTAATCATGAGCTATTCTATTCAGATTTCCAGCTGATTATCTGGTTGTCTATATTTATCTGCCATTTCATGGGTCCGTGCAAACTATTTGCAAACTATTTACTCTTTTCACATTCTAACACATTTAATTCCCACAAATAACTATTTTCATGACTTTAATCTACTACTCACATTATTTTTTGATAGATAATCATATATTTTATGTTACACACTTTAGTAGAGTCACTTGTCTTCCTACAGCATTTACATACTTGATTAATCACTGACTATTTATTTTTATCAATTCATAGCTGGTTCATGCAGAATTTAGCAATGACACATTTTTCATGCTTTTTATTTTCCATTATTCTTGTGGCTCATTTTACTCTATATTTTAGCCATTTATTTTGCTCTGTCTTGCAGGTAGTTTTACACAGTTCTCACTTTTCTATATGTGCTTTTAACTGTGATAAAATAATTTCACTCACTTTGTACACATCACATATTTTATACAATGTTAGATCTGCTTCTCTTAATAATCTGACATCAGATTATTTCTGATACCACACAAAATTCTAACTACTACTGATAAAGCACTTAATTTAACTGGATGGTGTAGCGGTGCAATGGTTAGCAGTGCTGCCTTTCAGGAAGAGGTTCTCCAGTTGGATTCTTGGCTGGGGTGCCTTCTGTGCAGAGCCTGCATGCCCTCTCTGTGTTTGTGTGGGTTTCCTCCCACATTCCAAAGAGATGCATCTGGAATGTTTTTCCCTGGGCCTCCACTGAAAATGGGCTCTGTCCAAGTCAAACTTTCCCTGTAAACAAATGTTAAATAAAATAAATAAATAAACAAACAAATAAATACATAAAATTAACCAAAGCTACTAAGTCTGATTTAATCCTTTAATTCAGTATTTAAAAGCATTGTTACCTTTTGTGGAACCTTTATATCAGAGTTTTTCTTGCACACAGTAACTCTGAAATGTCAGTCTCATTATAATAACAATCTCAATGTACTCTTAGATGAATTGTAAAAGTTTAAGGCTTCCTTTAAATAACATACAGAAATGTAGCCCAGGATCGTCAGATATACTGCTTCCATTCAGTAATAAAATTAATTCCTGGATCACTTCTCAGCCATAATCAGTTAAAAATTTTACTCAAATGAAAGACGAAATTATTGTGGTTTCTTCTGACACATAAAATTTGGCATTCAAAATATGAATAACACGATACATCATGAGATTTCACAATGCCAGCTATATCAAATTATATTTTCCTACTGATTAGCACACTATTGCAAACAGACCTCATGATGCACATAGGGCTCTGACAGATTCTAAGTATGCCAATATGCCTAAATATATGCATATTTCAGGCATCACCCACAAGACTAGGAGCTCATGTTTTCCCTTGCTTTTATCAAGCCCTATCTGCTGCTCTCATAATTCAGAACTTGCATTTCTATGTAACACCTCCTGTATTTGATACCTGAAAGGCTAAGAACTTCTAAGTGGTTATGCAGCTGTCACATCACAAGGCAGGATCCACTGTGACACTGGGTCAAGCACTGACAGAAGTGCCAGCATTTGTTTTATTTGTTTATTTAACTGGGTGGATTAGACCACAATAGCCCTTTTTTCAGACAAAAGTTTGTAATATCAATAAACTATGAAACAGAACAATTGCAGTATAAAAATGCAATAATTCACTCAATTTATTATAAACATAAAATTCTAGTGCTATTGGTCTCCAATTTTGTAACAGAGTGGGATGGAGTCCTGACTATTACCTAGGTGACCTATGTTCAATTACAGGCATGAGCAATGAAGGAGCCATGCAAGGGGTGGGGAGAGGAGAGAATGCCAGGCAAGGGGGTTGTGGATTGCCCATTTCCAGGGGAGGAAAGTAATAGTTCAGTCTGCTGTAATGTCAGATCCCACTGAGGACAGGAAAACTGCATTCAGAAGCTAGACAAGCATGTGTGCTGGGATTCTACCAAACCACTTTGACATTTGTTCTGTTATACAGTGATCCTTCCTGGAGAAGATATGTACATGAGAGTACACATCTGCTCATTATGAAGGGATGTAAATCCCATAATGGTAATGGAGTTTTGCAATAGTCTGCAATACAATAATATGGATAATCAACAATTATTAACATAGTAATTTTTATATATTGTATTAGAAGCACAAATAGCATTTATTGGTTCATAGGTGTTAACTAGGCTAATGACCACAAGGGCCTTTTTAAGCCAAGCCACGCATCCCAAATATCTGATATGTTCTGGTACCCTTGATAAGTGTAAGCAGAGGCTTGGGAGGTAAACATTTGCAATAACAGTCCTGGGAGATGAATCATTTACAGGCTGCTTGTGTCCATTAGAGACATAGATGCCAAACCAGGGTTGCATTTCCTGTTCTCCACCCAATTGTCCAAGTCACACTTAAATTGGGTTAAGGAGGAACTATACTTCACATGGATGGAGAGCCTATTCCAGAGAAGGGGTGGACTTGGCGATAAATACCTGTGTCTCAAGCATGTCTTAATTATATCACAGGCAAGGTTTAAGTTTTCAAAATGGGTAATTCTGGAGCTGTTTGTTTTGCAGAAAGTTTCATTTTCCCTTTTCATAGATTTATGGTTCCATAAGTTCATAACTAATTGCTAGGCTAGCTTTCTTAACAGGCCATGCTAAGCCTAACAAATGTCCTTCCCAAAGGTGAGAATCAAACACTCCATTAATTTAGTCATTCCTGTAGTTTAGTAAACAAGAAGCAAGTTTTTTTTCCCCTGGAATTGAGTTATAATTTCTGCTGAGAATACCAGAGTTGAGTGATCTGCATAATTTATGATGGCAGCACCTTCTAGTATTGTGTGCATGCTGCTGATCAATAAATATGTTAAATAATAAAGGCCCAAGGTTGGATTCTTTTGGATCACCTACAGTACTGGAAAAGAAGATGAATAACTTTCTTTCTGTTTTAAAGACCAAGGTGCTTCAGTAACTCCTTCACCAGTTTATAATATTAAAGCTCAGGTCTAGATTGGCAAATCTCATTTAAAGTAATTGTATGATCCTTAATCAAATGCTTTTCATAAGTCCAAGAAGATTACGTATTAAGTAGTTTATTGTTTAGATCAGTGCAGTAGATAGGTAAATTGATGCCCTAGGCAGTGCCCCACACCAGCACTCCCTAACAAAAGAAAAACTCTTCTGAGGTTGACAGGTTGACTCCTTCACTTGTACTGTATGAATACAAAAAACTTACTCAAAGCCTCACTAATTCATTTAAATAGCTGAGACTATTCAAGTGAATTAATATCAACACTAATGCTGAATTGTCAGTTCTGAATAAATTCCAGGAATGCATTCCACTCCAGTTTGATCAGCATTCCCGACTGCATTTGCACCCTTTAATAGCTTGTGCCAGAGGGAGTTGCCCCTTTTGACTCACCATATCTACAGGTCTGGTTTAGATGTGTAGTTGATGAAAAGATAGACATACTGCTCTGTGTTGTAGCTGGACAAAATCCATGTTGGGTTAGTGATGATATGTTATTGTTTTTAACTAATCCAGAAAACACTTCACTGCCAAATATCCAAATAAAACAAAACTAAGTAATCACCAAGAACGTAGTATTTAATGAAGCTTTTGGGCACACATCCCTTCATCAGCATACATAATCACATCTAAATGTTCTTTATATAGAGGGTCATTTTAACTAATGCAGGAGTTGTTTTTCAGTGCATTTTTCTAGGTGTTTGGATAAAGGTGCTAGTATAAGTATGGGTCTAAATTTTGATAAGGCATGATTTTGGCAACTTTTATGGGTTGGTATTATGTGTGATTGTTTCCATAAAGTTAAAAATGTGTTATTTATTTATCTGTCTATTTATGAGAATCCTTACTGAATATATTAAATATTGGCTGCAATGCATTAAAATTTAAGTGGGATCTTGTTAAGGGCTAGTGTTATTCACTTTAGCTTTTAGTTTTAGTAGCATTTTTTAAAATCTGGTATGTGGAGACTGGTGTAAGATGACACTACCATTGTTTAGGTCTGTATAGTTTGCATTATGTTTTGTATGCTGTTAATAGTCATATTGCATTGATCAATAAATTGCATATCTAGTATCAGTAATTCCATAGTGTTTCCTATATACGCACATACACTTATGGGGAGCAGTTAGTTCCACAGCAGGTTTACATAATCATAACTGCTTCTGTTATAAGGATAGAATCTTTATTTTGCCAATTTTGCTCAGAACAGTAGTATAACTGTCAAAATAAAAATGAATGCTGCAGTACTGCAATAACTATGTTAAGTAAATATATGTGATTGAGGGAGTTTAGGGTACAGGAGACTTCTTCCTGCAAAAAAAAAATTTTTTTTATTTATTTTTTTTTTTTTAGTTTTTTTTTTTCCAATTATACCATCTTTTTACATTGAATTGTATTAATTCAGTAATAGTGCTTTCTATTGTTATGGTTTTGGTGGTCTGTCTATCAGTCTTGGGATATGAATTATTTAATATGTACTTTGCAACTTATTTAGTCTGCATGAATACCGGATTCATTAACAGCCACAATAAGTGTAGCTATTATGTGAGCAGCGTGCACACAGTAATGAGTTATTTCATATTCATTAAATGGCTCTACACTTAGTGTAGAGCCACCAAAGGTAAACAGCAGAGTATGCTAATAAAAGCATAAGTAGCTGAATTACATGCAAGTTAACAATCCAACATGGTGGAGCTATTCATGCAATAAAGCAATTGTGAGCACTCAATGTAGCAATTTGCCCTGAAATACAAAACTCTTGGTTTATAGCCACAATTACACTTAAAAAAGAATATGTTGGCATCTGCTGCTGCCATTAGAAAGTTGTATGTGCAGCAAGCTTTAATTAAAATTGCTGATGCTGCCGTTCTCAGACCTCTACCAAGGAAAATGTTTTTTATACCCTTTTTGACTTAGTATGGACTGCATGACACAGAAAATTATATATTAAAACTGGGTAGACAGAGAAACAGTATAGTAAATAAGCAACCTGCTCCCCCCTAATCTCAGTCCCAAGATAAGTGTGAAACCTGTTTGGAAAAAAAATAACTGCTTAGTCCACAGTAATGTCGATAACAAGCCTAACACCCAAAAAGTGAGGTGAATTATTGAATTATATTACCTACTTGAAAGTTCTGTGGTATGCCCACTGGGGTTGTTCTTCATGTCAGAACCAACATTAAAGTAAACATAAGTAAAAAATGAAAGCTCCATATAGTACACACAAGTAAATACTGTCCCCCCAAGATAAGTAAAGGAAATGAAAGGCAAGTGTACAGGTCATGTAAGGAGAACAAGAGCTGTGTAACTGAGTAGTATGATGAAGTATTAACCAAAGCAATGTACACTCTTCCAATAATATGGGTAAAACTGTTCTTAGATGTCCACTTGTGTAGAGGGTGGTCAGTTACATATCACAAGCTTAACACACCCATGGGCTACAAATGTCAAACCCCTGACCTGGCTATAAAGTGATACAACACTCTTCTGCAATAATGACAAAGAGGGGCAGATATAAAAAATGTTCCACAATGTCATGTTACATTCTTCACAAACTTTTGTTACATAACAAATAATTGATATACATGTCCATGCCACAATCAAGGGACAAACAGTGCATATACTAAGCTATGGATATATTGTGTCATACAATCCATCATTAAGGTTGAATTATAGGATTTTGTAAAGCAACAGCAACATACCTTTGCATCAAGTTATTTGTGACACTAGAAACATGTTTTGCAAGCAATTAGCCATATGCAGTCCTTTAGATAAACCATTGTCCCTATCGTGATACATATTTTCTTGCCTACACAATGCAGATTCAACCCTGTAATCACTGTGAATATGTAGGTGAAGTGTGAACTCATTAGCATTCATGAATTCCAAAATCTGCACTAAGTACAGGGAATGTAAACATGATGTAAGAACATACACAACTGTATGTACACTCCCTACCTCTGCAAGATTGAGCTCTTAGAAGTGCTACCAGCTTAGCGCTTGCACATGTGAATGATTACTTTTCAGTACCAATCAGGATGCATCAGGAAGAAGGTACTGACAAGAAATTTTGTTACTACCATTGACTGGCTTATGAGAGGAGAATTCTTAACATTGATATGAATTGATTCTAACAACAGTTTCTGCCACTCAATACAATTGTGTCTGCAATTTTAAGGAAGTAGATTAGTCATTGAATCATATATAAGCTGCAAGGCAAAGTACATAGCAGTCTTGTTAGAGAAGCATAGCTATTTATATGATGTTCATAAATTAAAGAGAAATAAAAAGATTTAGTGTTCAAATGTTTTATTTTATAGGGTGTGAAGAAAGATTATCTGCTCTGCTGACAGTATCACAGTCATCCACATATCTACCTGCAAATTACACAGGACAAAGGTAAGAATTTTTCTGTTGTACCTGTAATGTCAATTACTATTATATCACATACTGAGAATAGGTAACCTCTTTTTATCTTCACAGTAAAATGTGTGTAACACATAGTGATAAGAATCTGAACTGGGTCCTGTGAATGCCCTGGTGTCCTGAGGTTCATATTCATAGATGGCTGAATTTGTGTGACCATAATGATGTTTAATGAGTATATGGTCATGTTGAAACACAACCAAGTTGAGGAAATATCAGTAGTATAGATTTTAACTACTTGTTTCACAATGATTCTTCAACCTCGGTATCTTTTTTTTTCTCTCTCTCTCTCTCTCTCCCTCATTTGTGAGCCATTCAACATTGTGCATACTGGACTGGCAATGGGCACCAGCAGTGAACTATGGTTCAATGCCTCAGGAAAAATGTGAACATTTTAATTTAGGCTGCCTTCTGTAGTGCAAACAAGCATGTTGCCAGTGCACAGAAAACTGCACTTTGGATAGTACTTAGACAAGAAAATGTACCTCTTACCTAACTTTCTCTGTGGTACAAGGTGTGAATGCAGTGATCTTGGAGAAATAAAACAACTGATGCTAGGTTTGAATCAAGTGATATGATACTTTTAAAGTGGACGTCTGAATACATATGTATACACATTTTGTGTTATCATTGTTTTGCTGTTTGAAAACCAACTATTCCCACTATTGTCAACAGCATGTGAGTTATTGTATGTCCCCTTTAACATTATTTGCCAGTACTTACAGTCTTAATATTGTATGCCAGAAATTAAACTTCAGATGTGTCAAGGAGATGTGAGAAGGATGAATGTGTCATTGTAGTGTAATTCTTCCTCTTGTCATGGCTAGGTATACCCTGTGTTTGAATTAAGTTTTCCTTTCAGCCTTTTTTCTCTGTTAATTTTTCAGTAATGTCTTTTGCATTTGCTCTCCACTTGGCAGCATGGAAACTAGGTTTCCTTCCTAAGGAAAAAAAGTGAGAATTTTAATTTAGGCCGCTTTCTGTAGCATAAACAAGCCCAGTGGTGGTGAGTGTCCATCAGCAGTCTGGATAGTACTTAGTGAATAAATTCCACCTCGAAGATAACTAGCCATGTAGCAAAATGTATAAGTGAAGTGAGTTGTGAGAAATAAGACAGGTGATGCAGGGTTCACATCTGGTTAGTTATTAATTTTACAGAGGGGTCTGAATACATATGTGCACATTTTGTGATATCATTGGGTTGTTTAAAATTCAACTGTTCTCACTTCTCATGTGAGTTGTTGTCTGTTCACTTTCACATTTTTGTCATTAATCACAAGTCTGATAATGCGTACCACAAAGTAGATTTCTGATGTTGCAAGGAAATGTGAGAATGATGAATGTGTCACTTGAATGCAGTTCTTGCTCTGGTCATTGCTAGATATACCCATTGATTGAATTCATTTTACAGTCAACTTTTTTCTATCTCATATTTTTTTTCTAATGTCTTTTGCATTGGCTCTCCACCTGGCAGTGTGCAAACAAAGTTCACAGCCTAAGGAAAAAGTCAAAAATTTAATTTAGGCTGCCTTCTGTAGCGCACACAAGCCTACCAGCAGTGCAAGCCATCAGCACTCTGGACAGCACTCGGTGAATAAATTCAAGCTTTCAGATACCCTTTTCTGTGGTACAAGGTGTAAATGCAGTGATCTTAAAGAACAATGATAGCTAAAGAAGGGTTCAAATCCACTTGAAAGATGCTTTTATAGAGGGCATCAGAATGCCATTTGTCACAACATTTTGATTAGGAATGTCACAGTGAATGCACATTAGTACTATAACTATGTTTATTTCAATAAATCTATCATTACAGTTGCTATAGATGCCCAGTATAATGCGTGTAAAATATATAAAACATGACATTGATGATATTTAATATGGAATGCACATGCATAGACATGATGTGCACATTTTTTGCTGTAATGACTGAGTTATTACATATCATAACTGTGTTTATGCAATATGCATTATGAACTATGTATGTAACCTAACCCACCTTGTCTTACTCTGGTCATGCAACTGGATGCATTTGAGATGGATTTACCAACACAATCAATGCATTTCACATAAAAAAGTAAAGTTATTGACATACAGGTATCTCTTTCTCATGTGTACAGTCAGTCTTAATTACTATACCTGTAATTAAAGTTTATATGTATGTTCTCCTGTGGCACTGACAGTCATTCAGCAATATGTAACATTTTTATCCTTTATTTTCTATTGGGCTCGATTCTCATGTGATACTGCTTAGTCTTACCAATGCCTAACTCCCAACATGCCAATATGTCACAAGTCATAACATTTTACAAACCATGATTATAACCTCCGCCATAAAGCTTATCAAGGTTTAATATTGGAACATGTCTCAAGATTTTGAGCATCACACATGGCCAGATCTCAATGCCATTTTTAACACTTTTTGTGCTTCTTGATGTACTAATTGCCAATGCATTTTTGCCAAGCAATTGCTGTGCTTTCAATTGCGGAAATGCTGGTGGCAAAGTTGTGCATCTTTACGCACAAGCTGTTATACTTAAGAGCTGAATGGGGCAGTAATTCAGACCCATATGTCTGGCTTCACTGCTGTAGACATAGCTGGACAGAAGCAAGACATGGTGTGCCATTTAGAGCACAAAGGTAGGGTGTTGAGGAGTCCAGGAATATTGTGGCTCCACTCAGGAAGTGCTAAAGCCAGCGGCTACTGCAGGGAGAATATACCAAGTCTCAGTATAAGACCGAGGCTTGGAATAGCTTGACCAGGACTATCTCCAGTGCAGCTGACATCCTACACACTGAGAACAATGTCATTATAACTACAGTGATGTGAACAGCTACAAGAAGGACATCCTTAGCCAATGGGAGGATGAATTTAAAACTGCAAATACCCATCAGTTTTATCAGTATACTGACCCATAATGTCTCTATGGCATGATGACATGGCATTAATTAGCCAGCCAATGCAGTTTTTCTTTATGGTTTCATATATATATATATATATATATATATATATATATATATATATATATATGTGTGTGTGTGTGTGTGTGTGTGTATGTGTGTGTGTGTGTGTGTGTGTGTGTGTGTGTGTGTGTGTGTGTGTGTGTGTGTGTGCGTGTGTGTGTGTGTGTGTGTGTGCGTGTGTACGTGCATATATTATATATACTATATATACAGTATATATATATATATATATATATATATATATATGCATAAATATATATATATATATATATATATATATATATATATATATATATATATATGCATACATATATCTGTATATATATATATATATATATATATATATATATATATATATATATATATAGTGATATAAATATACAGATATATTTTTGTGCACTGTAGAGCTGCAGCACAGATTGCAGAAAACTGTGAGGTATATCAGGAGAGACTATCTTGCCTCTGAGAGGCACGGGATAGGTATGCATCTCTTCTTATTGCAATGGACAGAAGTATTCTCAGTCCATCACTGTATATCATGTTGAGCAGGCATACCTTAACTTCAATATGAAGTCTAAACGCTTGATGTAATAGCTCTTGGTTATTACATTAGGCAATGAGTACATCAGCTGAATTGCATATGGGTTCAATACCCACAAACAAATATTTGATTTTTGATTTTTGTACAGGCAACTGTTTATAAGGTATTTTAACTGCAATACTACATGACAGTAACAATTCAGTATTTGCAATTGCAATTATTACCTTAGAAAGAAGATATCTGATATGGCATAGTGAAATATATGATTATATTAGTTATATCATACCATCGTGTGTGATTTACTTTATGACACATTATACCTTCTCATCATATCTGGGGGTGGCCAAGGTGTACTTCTATGTCTTACATTGTTTTATGCACTGAAATAATTAAGTAATGTGACATGACATTAATCTAATGAGCTCTTTTTTGTCTCTACCACCGTATCTCTCATTTAAAAAAAAATATATTGCTTCAGAAAACAAAATGACAATCAGCAAGGGGAAATAGACAAACCACTGTGGTTTGGCCCACCATAACTTGTTACCACTCCCACAAGAGGGGAAAACATACTGGACCTGATCATCACCAACATGGGGACTCTATGCTCCAGACCAGAAGTGTATCCCTCACTGGTAAGATCAGACCATAAACTGATCTCACTGGATATTCACATCCCAACCCCACCCCCTGCCCAGAAAACCACAGTGAAAAACTTCTCTAAAGCAAATTTCACACTCCGCAAAACCGAGGTGGAATCCTTCAAAGCCCCCGGGCCTGTGGAAAATACGGCCCAGACCACAGAATCCTTTATAAATGCATTCTATGAACACCTTCAGGAATGCATGGATCATGCAATCCCAAATAAAACCAAGACCCAATCCTCCAAAGGCAGATGTCCTGTCTGGTGGACCCCAGCCATAAACAAACTATACAATAAAAGGAGGAAGCTACTACATGATAGAGCAAAATCACAAAAAGGGAAGGCATCTCTGATCAGTATTAGCAAAAAACTAAGGGCACTCATAAAATCATCTAAGGCCAGCTTCGAGAGAAAAATTGCACAGGACACTAAGGATAATCACAAGGCTTTCTTTAGTTATGTTAGGAACCTGGGTGGGAATTCCCAGATATGCTCAGAATTAGTCCAAAATCACAAAAAATACACCAAACCCACAGACATTGCCAACATCCTAGCTGACAGGTTCAGCGCAAACTTCTCCCCACCCACCAAAAGGGCAAATATCTATCCCAGCAGAGTGCTGCCCCCCTGACATCTCAGATGCTCAGGTAAGAGTCGCCCTCTCCAAAGCAAAAAACACAGCATCAATGGGACCAGACGGTGTCCCGGGCTGCGTCCTACATGAACTCCAAGAAGAGCTAAACCCAAACATAAACTACTGTTCAGTCCCAGCCTTACTACAGGATATGTACCCAAAGAGTGGTGTACAGCAACAGTGGTCCCTCTCCACAAAGGTGGTGCCTCAACGGACCCTGGAAACTATCGCCCCATAAGCCTGACTAGCTTGGTCTGCAAAGCTATGGAAAGGATCATCATGGACCTCATAAATAAAGATACTGGGGACCTACAGACACTGGATCCTACCCAGTTCGGCTTTGTTAAGGGCAGATCCTGCCTTTTAAACCTGGTCGACTTCTTTGAAACAGTCACCAAGGCCATTGACGAAGGGAAGGTGGTCCACACAGCCTACCTGGACCTCTCAAAAGCCTTTGATACAATACCCCACTCGGGCATTATAGATAAGCTCACCAGCTTAAATATAAACCCCTATGTCACTAGATGGGTTGCAAACTGGCTCAAGGACAGAACCCACATGGTTAGAATTGCTGGAGCCATGTCAGACTCCAAACCAGTTACAAGTGGCATCCCACAAGGCTCAGTCCTGGGACCTCTCTTGTTCGGTATATATTTCTCGGAGGTACAGGCCAACACAGAAGGACTGTGGCTGACCAGGTTCGCAGATGACTGCAAACTGGGTGCCATAATCGACTCTCCAGCCAACACAAGCATCCTCCAAAAGGCCCTCATAGAAACAGACAACTGGTGCCAGAGCCATGGCCTCAAGCTAAATGCCAAAAAGTGTATAGTCATCCCCTTTGGCAAAAACAAAGTGCCCACAAATTACCACATAGGTGGTAATCCATTAAGTACAGAAGAAGTAATTAGGGACCTGGGGACCCAAGTTGATAGCAATCTCTCATTTGACAACCACGTGGCCAAAGTGGTTAGAAAAACATTTTATATAGCCCACCTAATCATGAAGGGATTCACATCTAGATTAGGGGAGGTCATCGTGCCTCTTTACTCATCCCTCATCAGGCCCATAATCGAGTACAATGCCCCTTTTGGGATGTACCTTACCAAACACCTGCAGCAACTGGAAAGACCCCAAAAGTACCTCACCAAGAGGATCAAAGGGCTCAAACAGATGCCATATGCTGCCCGGTTAAAGAAACTCCAGCTCTACTCAGTGGCATACCGCCTGCTCAGAGGCGACCTGTGCCTGACATATAAAGCCATGTCCAACCCGGAATTAAGGGACATGCTGCACCTCAAAAAATCTAAATCCCATCAAGCTACATGCTCGAGAGACTTGAACCTCAGCACTGAAATAAATAGGACATGCTGGAGGGACAGATTTATAACCCAGAGGCTCCCTTCACTCTGGAATAAAATCCCAGTCCAGGTTAGGCAGAGTCCCTCATTGACTCTCTTCAAGAGGAATCTTGATGAGTGGATGGGAGATCATAGGTTTACCCCGGGAATCACTTCTGTGTCACTGTTAGACAGAGGCACTGTATACTAACCTCGAAAAAGGGCATAGCAAAATTAATTTAAAATGGGTGGCGAAAGCCAAACATACTCTGGCTAGGCTTATAAATGCCCTAGGGCAGATAGCTTAGTATGAACCTATGAACCTTTGAACCTATAACTCCACAGGTGGCTATGGAGGCACAACCACAGGCAGCACAAGCATCCAGCATATCTGGGTCACAACCTGACATCATTGTCTCCACAACTCCTGCCCTTGTTGCTCTACCTGCATCAGGTAGCGCTGCCATGGCAGTTGGTGCAGAGGTACCCTCTGGGAGAGTAGAAGTGAAATTAGTGATTTTGTTACCCAACTGGAGCACAGAGGGCTGGTGGTGGTCATGATGGAGTGGGGCCTCAGTGCCTCAACTGGTAGGGTTGAAAAGGTCCTGCAATTTATTGCCAAAATGATGTCACATCCAGCGCTGACCCAGTCAGCTGACATAGAAGACAGTTGATGACACTTCTGAAGGTGAGGTCTAGATTCTCACTGTTCTCAATTTGGACAGTTGGCTGCACCTCTGAGGTCCCCTGCCTATCCTCAGTCATGGTGTCCCCCAACCTTTTGTGTCCATCACCATTCCCTGTATATCTTGTATGTCATGTACGTTTGCTACTGCTACCTAACCTACCCTATCTACCGGAACATTTCATTCTTAAGCCCCTTCTCCAACATTCTCTCTTTAGAAAAATACAAAAAGTGGGTATCTGTCCCACAAAAAAATTTACACCCCATATATATAGCTCTCCACTTAACCTGTGAGATTTCTTGACACACTTGATTTGGTCCAATTGGCTCTACAACATTCTTGTTTTTCTGATGCCAATCTCTTGTGTGGTGACTCTCCAAAGTCATGAAATTCTTTTTACAATTCTACATCTAAGTCCTGAAAAAGTAGTTAACTATGGTGGTCTACCACCAGTCTCCTGCAAATTACTGTACTCTTTCCCTTGTTTTTTTACCACTGTCTTATGAACTCCTTTTTCACATGTTTAATCTGGTCAAAAATAGAATCACACACTATACATGTGACCAGAACTGGCACATGGAAAAGCCTTCAGTTTTTGTCCTTAGCATTTGCACAGAGGTTGGCATAGCACACGAATGCTGCATGACAGTGAATGACATTTAACTTCCTACAGAAAAAGCTGAAGATTTTAATTTCAGCCACAATAATTCAGTTACTTTCATAAAAAATATGCTTAAATCTGCAATGCTCCAGGAATGCAAAGTAAAGACAGACTCAAGGTAGTACTGTGAAATAGTTATTGTAATAATTCCTAGCCTGCTGGATGTAATGAACTAGAATGTCCTATGTGTCATGTTGAGATAATTCCCCTGTTTGTAGAATAATGTTTTTGCATAGTGTCTTAGGTTCAATTGCAACTGTAGGTCAGCTTATTATTTCATGACATATAATATTCCTATCATAGAGTTAGCAATAAACATTTGTATTTTACTCCATTTACAATGTTTCAGTAATATCAATTTTGAATAGTGCATCAGGATATTTGCAAAAACATTCCAGCTCCAACAGGGACACTTAATGAGCCACCCTTATTCTGCTTATGTCTTAATGTTGGTTGCAGTATCATACCCTTTCTTGGTGTCTATAGCATGCACTTTATTGTACACAGTATGACAGCTTAATAATGAGGAAATAAGTAAGATTAACACATCATACAGATAGTTCTACATATCCCACAAAAATACTGTTGCCCTTCTCTCTCCTTCTATCTCTAGTTCTCTCTCTCTCTCTCTCTCTCTGTTTATCCCTTCTGCTTCTGTAAGTTGTCAATGTCTTTCAATTGTGTTATTTGAAGTCTGTGAAGTTGGAGTTCCTTTGTGGCATAATGAGATAATGCTCAGATGTTTTGCATACTTTCAAGAGTTCTAATCCAGGCATTAGCTACGTATTACTGACTCTTTTTAATACACTATTTTATGTGTAGCTGTTGACTACATATTGTTATAATCCACCATTACCCCACATCTGTCATAAGCTTAAGCTACTTGGTCCTTTCCTCCCTCTCCCCACCTGTCTATGTATCTTTACCTTTCTGTTTCCTGACTCTCTCTCCCCTGTTTATGTATCTTCTCCCTTCTGGTCCCTGCTTCCCTCCCCATCTATATATCTTCTCCCTTCTGGTCTCCGTCTCCCTCCCCCCTATGTATCGTCTCACTTCTGGTCCTTGCCTCCCTCATCTCATGTCTATGTATCATCTCCTTTCTTATCCCTGCCTCCCTCCCTCTCCCCCTGTCTATGTATCTTCTCTCTTCTGGTCCCTGCTTTCCTCTCCCCGTGTCTATGTATCATCTTCCTTTTGGTCCCTGCCTCCATCTCTCCCTGTCTATGTATATTCTCCCTTCTGGTCCCTGCCTCCCTCTCCCCCTGTCTACTGTATGTATCTTCTCCCTTCTTCTCTCTGCCTCCCTCTCCCCTTGTCTATGTACATTCTCCCTTCTGGTCCCTGCCTCACTCTCCCCCTGTCTATGTATCTTCTCCCTTCTATGTCATTAGTCTTTCTCCTCTGTATTTACACAATATCTGGTGCCGACCAACAACTGCAACTGAGGCTGAATGGATGCACACAGTTTATAGCAAAATCTTGAGTTTTTGTTTTCAGATGCATTACTATGATGCCCTTCATTTGCTGTGCTTAGCTATATTTAGTCAAGTTAATCTACATTTGAACAAGCTGAAGAGTTGAATGTAACGCTTAAAGTTGTCATGACAGTAACGAAAAACAATACATACATTCTCCTTTCCTGCAATCTGTTATCACATGGGAACTTTGTAAAGTAGGACTCTGTATGGGGTGTGATTAGATAATACTCAGGTTTGTAGGAAATCCAGATGTATGCAAAACTGTTTTTAAAAGTTTTGTATGACTCCTGTGGGTGTAAATGTTGACTACACATTTTCTTAACACACCATTACCCTGCTGCAATAGTAATGCACTTGCTCCCTGTTGTGAAGCCTGTTTTGACACACCTTACATTAATAATTATGGTCATAAGACAAACAGTAACACAACACAAATATGTGCAGGAATGAAACATGAACTAATCTGTTAGTATCTCTGCATTGCGTATTCCTGTCATCAATTGTCCAACTCTTCCCACCATTTCTGTGTCATCCAGTAAACCTGTTTGATTCGCAACTGTTTCTATAAGCCATGTTTCCAACAGCAATAACATGTATGGTCCCTCATATTTTTCATAATACACATGTAGCATGCATATTGACTAAATGGAACTGCCATGACAAATGTATAAATTATGGCACCTGAAACATGACTATAATACATTACTGCTCTGTATTCTGTCAGATTCACACATGATTGTATGTGTATAATGCTTCTTTGTGCAAAAGTCAGCACAGAGCACAATAGACTACTGCTAATTCTAATTCTAAGTTCAGCATCTCAAGATATGATTAGGGATAATTAATAGGACATGCAAAATATTGCACAATAACCATAGGAATCATTCAGAGGACATCGGAAAATATTGGGAAAGTGAGATTATATAAGCAATTCACAAACAGACAATGGGAGGACATATGTATGGCTTCCAAATATGCAACAAAATGTAGATTTAGGATTTTTGTTTAAGTGTTTACATAGATACTTTTGTACCTCAAGCAGACTCCAAAGATTTTTTCCTTAGGTAGATGGCAAATGTTGGAGGTGTAATGGGGAAGAAAGAGGTACCTGTAAACATATGTTCTGAGCCTCTAATGAGTTGGCAGACTTTAAAAAGTTCCTTACAGAGTACTATTTCAGGAATATTGGGCAAGCAAGTAAGTGCAACTAAGGATATGACTTTATGAGCTGGGATATATGATATAAATTGTCTAGACACAGTAAGTTTAACTCTGCTGGATGACAAAAAGCAATTACTAGAAAATGGAAATCAAAGTCTAAACCAACTATACTTGAAGTAATGAATATTATAACAGTGATAAAAGAACAGGAAGTAGGATCTTTAGAAAAGGGTATGAGTAAATTACATAGAAAACAATGGAAATTGTGGAACAATACATGCAGAAAAATGTTTGGAAAGTGGAATGAGGTTTAACAGAAGGGAGGAATTAAAAATGTATTTAATGTTGCTTTGACTGTATGGTATAGAACAATATATGTAATGTATAATGTTTGTAAATGTGAACTTGTTTAATATGGTTGGATTACTATTTATTTAACTTTTGTTTGCAAGGGAAGTCCAACTTGTAACAGGTCAATTTTCAGGGGAGGCCATGGGTGAAACACTCCATACCCATGTCTTTGTAACATAGGAAGAAACCCACACAAATGCGAGAAGAACATTCAGACTTTGCACATAATGCATCCCAGCCAAGAATCAAACCAGATAATCTCTTGCTGGGAGGCAACAATGCAAACTGCTGCACCACTGCACCAATTACTTTTTTATAAATGTAAGTTTACCCGTGTCACAAGTTATATAATTTAGTAAAGGTGTAAAAAATACAAGTTATCTGGATTTCAGTGTGATGTTGACTAAATTAACGCGTTATATCCAAGTGACACCTCCAGGTGCATCTGCAGTTAATTCCCAATGACATCTCTAGGCATCAAATATTGCTGTTCATATTTGCATCAATAACTCAACAACCATGCTATGTACAAGGTTTTAAAAAAATCATCTTAAAGCTTACACAATGGAAAACTCAGCTGCATTAATATTTGACTTCTGTCTAGTGCAGGTAAATAGATATTAACTGTTGTTTTTATATTAATATATATAGATATAATTTTCACATTTTCTAAATGTCTCAACAACCAAGTAACACAGACAGAACTCCTTAGCCTCATATGAAAGCTCTCAGCTAGATGAATAAAATGTTCCTGACAGTATGTGTGTAACTTGAGTGGTTGCTGAGATAATGTAAGTTGTTTACAAAACATTACAAATGTAATTGTTACTGTGTTTACTGTGACTTATAAACTTCTGTTTACATCCTAGAACCTAAAGAATACTACCACTATAAAAATAGTTTGTGCTGAAGAGTTTGCCGTTTATGCTACTTTCATAACCCCATATGGCTCTAGAGATATGAACATTCATTTGAAATGTGAGAACATAATTTAATTCAAAAGGCTTAGGCTCTGTCCATTGGAAGTTACAGTGAAGGCTACCTGAATTCCATTGGAGTGAATGAGTTAAGTCAGTCCGTTATTGTATGTTTGCACTCCAAAGGTTACACTTGCAACTGTGCTACAATGTTGGGTAACCTATTCACACATACTCCAACACTGTTATTCTGAATTGCACTGTTCTAGTTAGGAAGTGGCTGTTATCTTGGCCTGTCCACTCATATGCATTTGTCCCAAAACATGTGTGATGCACAGTACTGGCTATTCCAAACAGTGACATTTTACTAATTACAAATGTGCTTTTTCAAATCATTAAATTCAGACTTCTCCTGTGTTGCTTGCAATTAATATGCAGCTCTCCTGATTGGGTAATCTAGACAAGTAGGAGGTTCATTTCTCACCTTGGGAAACATGTGTGCCCTGGAGAGGTATAGTGGCAGGTAAATAACACTTCAATGTCAAATATGCTGTGTCCACTTTCACTGAGAAGAATGCATTTAACTTTGCACACAGCTCCGTCTGCACTTTATCCCACATTTAACAAAAATATCCTCTCTGCAACACTTGGGTGACATCATCCTGTCAAATGTGTAATCTCTCCCCTTAAGAGTAAGAATTCTCCTGTGGTGCTTGATACTAATACTGTACTTTCTAGTATGTCTAACTAGATAGGTAGGAGGTTCAATTCACACCATGTTAAACTTGTGTGTGGGGGGATTGTTACAGTGACAGGTAAGTAACACTCCAATGTGCTGTGCCTACTTTCACTGAAAAGAATGCATTTAACTTTGCATATAGCTCCCTATGCACTTTATTCCATTTTTGACACAAACATCCTCTGCAACACACTGATGAGGTCAGCCTGTCAAAATTGCACTCTTTCCTCTTAAGTATATGACTTCTACTGTGGTGCTTGCAACTAATACTGTGCTCTCTAGATTGTGTAACCTAGATAAGTGGGAGGTTCAATTCTTACCATGGGGGATTTCCGTATGTGGCTACAATATCTGGTACACATAGGTTTCTAAACATACACACTGTATCAATTTTCAATCAAGGGAAAAAATTAACCTGGGTACGTATTCCACCATGCTGTTATCCCAGTTTTACCACAAGCATCTTCTGTGCAACACACTGATGAGGTCATCCTGTCAAAAGTGCACTCTCTCACCATAACAGTTAAACTTCTCTTATGGCTCTTGCTGCTACTACTGTGTTCTCTAGCTTGTGAAACTAGTTATGTAGGTGGTTTAAATCTGATAGTGATGAACATCATTGTCTGTATGGTGCTAGTGTCATAGAAGTAAACCTTCAATAACAGATGTGCTGTATCTACTTCCACTCAGGGAAAAACCTTATCATTGGACAAAGCTACCTCTTCAGTTTATCCCACTTTTAATATAAACTTCTTCTCTGAAACACAGTGATGAAGCCATGCTGACAAAAGTGTTATCTCTACCCTTAAAAGTCAAACCTGTCCTGTGGTGATTGCAGCTAATGCTGTGCTCTCCAAATTGTATAACTAGATAAGTAGAAAGTTAAAATCTCACAGTGGGGAATGTGTGTGTGCATGTGTGTGTGTGTGTGTGTGTGTGTGTGTGTGTGTGTGTGTGTGTGTGTGTGTGTGTGTGTGTGTGTGTGTCACTTGCATATAGCTTCCTTAATGGTCATGCTGTATCAACTTCTACTGAGTGGAAATTTTTCACATGGGAGAGGATGTCTCCATCCCCTTATCCCACTTTTACCAGAAACATCTTCTCTCCATCACACTGTTGAAGTCAGCATGTCAAAACTGCACATTGTACCCTCACAACTCACAGTTCTCCTGTGGTGCTTATAGCTAACTCTGCATTGTACAGATTGTGTAAACAGATTGATAGGGGATTTGACTCCAACATTGGATAAATAATGTCAGTGTGTATACTGTCCTGTACAATTGTGTCTATGACAACATCTATGATGTAAAATTCCATTTAGGAGATGTATTTTCCTGGCATAGGATTACCCTATAGATTTGTATTGCCCCCAGGCAATAAACATTTTTGGAAACATAATGCTTACATCATGCTACTAAAAACTGAACCATATCAAAGTGGTCATATGAGTTACCCTGTGACTCTGGCTGTTGATATTGTGCTGTCCAGACTGCATAAATACAGAGGGAGTAGGTTTAAATCCAGCAATGACGGACTATGGGTGTTTGTCATGCTGTGTAGAGAAGGCTTATAATGCATGTAGTATATGTAGCTGTGTATTATTACTGTGCACTTCAAATTCCTTCATACATTTTTAGAACATCATTGTATAAAAGAATGGTGATATCATCCATTCAAATGTGCACTGTCACAATTGTAAAATAACATCTTGTGTGTTCCATGTGATTCAGACAGTGTTCTGTACCTTGTGATCTAATGTACTCTATTCAAATCCAGCCCTAACTCCTTAGACTCATTTGTATCATTATGTCTGTGAATGTGCAGGTAGGTAACAATGTTGTCAATCTGCTATCAGCTGTGTGCATGTATGGGTGGGGATTATTGTCATAATGATTTCTGCTCCTTTTTCACACAGAAATGCTTTCATTGATGATGATGATGATGATGATGCCATGGGATGACATTTGTCTTTCCCATGGGAACTACTAAGGTTTTTCCTATGGTGTGAGGACATGAGACTATGTTCTGCATGCCTGTGCCTAAATCCATGTGGTGAGAGACCTGGGCACACAGGTTGACAGTGACCTTACATTTGAACACCATGTCTCCACAGTGGTAAGAAAGGCATTCTATATTGCTTATCTCATAAGTAAGGGCATTACTTCCAGAAAATAAGAAGTTATAACCTCCCTGTACTCTTCAAACATCAGGCCAGTAATAATAATCAACGCCCCTTTTGGTATGTTCCTTTCCAAGCACATGCAGCAATTGGATAACTGCACAGGTTCTCACAAGGAAAATTCAAGGTCTTCAGCATCTATCCTATATGAATCATCTGAAATCACTGTCACTTTATTCTGCTTCATACAGACTTCTCAGAGGTGATCTCTGCCTTGCATATAAGGCAATCCCTGACCCTTGCATATAAGGCAATCTCTGACCTTGCTATATTAGAAATGCTGCATATCCGAAAGTCAAGTGGTACATGGGTTACTCACTCTAAAGACCTTAACCTGGTAATTGACATTAATAGAACCTGCTGGAAGGACAGATTTGTCTCCCAGAGGTTACCACACCTTTGGAACAGACTCCCACTACATGTCAATCAAAGCACCTCATTGGCTCTCTTCAAATGCAATCTGGATGATTGGATGGATAACCATTAATTCACCCCAGGGGTTCCACCGGTGTACCTCTTGGACAGAGGCAATAGGTGCTGATAATGGAAATAAGGGTAGAACTTGGCTAGGCTTGTAAGGGCTCTATGGCCATTAGCCTAGTAACTTCTTATGATTCTATTATCCTGCGATCCTATGATTATCCACACATTGTGCTTGATTGCCATTGTCCCATCACAGTAATGACTGTATTATGCATACCATGTGTTTGATATACCTAGCAGCAGGCAATGTTATGTGCGAAACACACATTTAACAATAACATATTTTAAAGAAATGACAGACACACATTTCCCTTACAGCAACAAGATGATGTAGCTGCTTTAAAGACTTCAGCATCTGTCCTATATGAATCATCTGAAATCACTGTCACTTTATTCTGCTTCATACAGACTACGCAGAGGTGATCTCTGCCTTGCATATAAGGCAATCTCTGACCCTTGCATATAAGGCAATCTCTGACCTTGCTATATTGGAAATGCTGCATATCTGAAAGTCAAGTGGTACATGGGTTACTCACTCTAAAGACCTTAACCGGTATGTGACATTAATAGAGCCTGCTGGAAGGACAGATTTGTCTCCCAGAGGTTACCACACCTTTGGAACAGACTCCCACTGCATGTCAATCAAAGCACCTCATTGGCTCTCTTCAAATGCAATCTGGATGATTGGATGGATAACCATTAATTCACCCCAGGGGTTCCACCGGTGTCCCTCTTGGACAGGGGCAATAGGTGCTGATAATGGAAATAAGGGTAGAACTTGGCTATGCTTGTGAGGACTCTAGGGCCATTAGCCTAGTAACTTCTTATGATCCTATTATCCTGCGATCCTATGATTATCCACACATCCTGCCTGATTGCCATTGTCCCATCACAATAATGACTGTATTACGCATACCATGTGTTTGGGTATACCTAGCAGCAGGCAATGTTGTGTGCGAAACACACATTTAACAATAACATATTTTAAAGAAATGACAGACACACATCTCCCTTGCAGCAACAAGATGATGTCGCTGCTTCAAAGACCAAAATATCTCACACTTGTAGTGGCAGTGACACCATGGTGAATTCATTCTTTGCAAAATCATGTAACTACTGTAACACAGTCAGGTGTTCAAAACCCACATTGGCTTACTGTAGGTATTGCATGTCCTACTGCTATCACAAATGACATTCACAAGTGTTATAATGTGTATAATTATGGTAGGAAAAACCTCTCTCAGCTCTTTTACCTCATACAAATTGCAACACAATCATATGATGTGACAACTTTACATAGGTGGAGTATCAAAGCTTTATTAAGATTTCCACTGTGGCGCATGTGACTCATACACATTTGTAGTTGTTGGGGTTACATAGCTTACTATTCATTTCCAGGCAAAGGTAATATTCTATGAATGTATTGACATTACAGAAGCAACACTGCATGAAGTTATTATTCTCAAGTTTTGTTTATTATTAATGCCAATGATTATATGTGTTTGTGTTGTTTACATGCTGCTATGGCAGTGTTCACTGTAATGTCTTGTGAGCATATGCAGTATAATCCTGTATTAGATGCGCTCCATTTAGAAGCTGCAATGTCATCAGATCTGTGTTTTCATTTGTCAGTAGTGTGTTTTGATAGCTATTATATTACTGTTTATGATGCAGATGTATATAAAGCACATGCTTGTCCTAAGACATGTATCAGGTTTTTAAGCAGGCATAATTGTGGCTGTTGTCGGGAAAGAGTATATGTACTACTGAAAATGGGTGTTTAAAGTCCTAATCACTGTTGTATCACATTGGTTAGGCAGCAGAAACAGGAATAACGGAAAAATTACTCTTCCCATTTAGACTCTTTTGAAAAATCCAAGAAGTCACAGATAGTGTAACAAAAGCATTAAAAACAGTGTGAAGCTCATTAGGACAGCATATGACATACAAAAATGACAGTTTATTTGATTGTCATGTCATGGCAAGACAGAAACCATTATGGGAAATTTAATGTTGTTTAATGAAACCTGAGCACGCACATAGACACAGACGAAAATGATTAATGACACCACTGCTGTTGCCTGCTTAATAAACAGTAAAAAAACAGCAGAAATATTAATAATGATAAGGATAATAATAATAATAAGAATCCTCATCATTTACAAGTAAGACAGGATGCAATCCCGTTTGTAAAGCAGCTTGATGGAGGGGAAGTCTGAAAGAATGTGTTCGCCAAGTCGGTAATCTGAAACCTAGCCAGCCTAAGCCATCAATGACAGAAACTTTGAAAATACCACAGTTATAAGTGCAGATGTCTAATATTATGGCATGTGTGTGTGTGTGTGTGTGTGTGTGTGTGTGTGTGTGTGTGTGTGTGTGTGTGTGTGTGTGTGTGTGAGTGTGTGAGTGTGTGTGTGTGCTCATGCGCGTGCGTGTGTGTGTGTGTGTGTGTGTGTGTGTGTGTGTGTGTGTGTGTGTGTGTGCGTGTGAGATTTAATTACACTTATGAGTATCAGCAGGAGAAGGACTCATAAATCAGCTGCTTCTTATGTCAGGAAAGTGATAGTTGCCTTTCATTCTATGACCTATCAGCGAGGGGGTAAGAGATAGAGTAATGGAAGAATGTGAAGTAAAACATTATTGAAATAAGGTGTAGGTGTTAAAATCACATTGATTAACATGTGAAGGGATGGTGTAGAAAACTTCCATGGGGGTAATAGGAAGATCCACCAAAAAGCTTAAAGCAGTGAATAACATTGAGTGGAGCTGAGCCTTGATAGCCCCCACCACTGGAATCAATCTATGAAGGTGTGCAATGTGGATGCAGGGGGTACAGAGGTCACACAGCCTAAGCACAGCAGTGGTCAGACCAAAAAAAAACATTTCTATCGATATATATATATATATATATATATATATATATATATATATGTGTGTGTGTGTGTGTGTGTGTGTGTGTGTGTGTGTTTGTAAAAGGGGGGTGAATCCCTTAATAGTTACAGCTGTTGGAGTTCACCTACACAATCAGAAATAAGTGCTCAAGGTGAGCTTTAGGTTAAAGAAGCACATGAGACTCAGTCCCTTGCAGGTACTTGAGTAAATGCAGCCTGTTTCCCCAGGTAAGGAGGATGAGCTATTAAACTGCACTCTGCCAGAATGAGGGGTAAGGAAGGACTGACCCTTTACATCCTTCTTTTAAAACATGGAACAGTGTTTCAATAATAAATCTGAAAAGGAGAACACGTGCCTTGACAGACTTGCTCAGGAGTGACCAGAAAGTGTTTTACTTACTTAATTTCTTTCTTTCTGTTTAAGATTGAACTGCTGGTAAGGTAAAAAAGAGGGGATCAGGACCAATCACTTAAGTGCCTTGACAGACTTGCTCAGGAATAGTGAGACATATAGATATAAATAGAAGACCACCTACACACTTACAATAACATTAAAATTCTCATATTAATGTAGTTTATATGCTGAGACACAGAGGAAGTGGGTATTGACAGATTAGCCACGCTATCATATCAAGGTTATGCACTTCCCAAAGCTCAATAAATGTAACACAAACAAATTATCCTTTTACGTATGCATGTATGAACTGCATCTTTACACTCTTCACTCACTCATAATTTTCCTTCACCAGTAAGCTTAGAGGTGCAACAAACAAGAACTTGAGAGCTGTTGTGAATCTTTGTCCTTCACAGAATAGAATTCTATGAATTTGTGGGCAAAATAAGTATTCACACCCCCAGAGAAGTGAAGACATGTTACTACTGAATACTCAGACAGTCATATTCAGTCCCACAGAAGGAGCAGAAAAAGCAAATCATACATGTTATAAAGAATACAGTTTATTCATTCACATTTGTAATGGGGCTAGTATGCTATCAGGAATTTTGGGAATGTATGAATAACTCACAAATTCCTTCTAAAGTGGCCAGATTTCTGCTTTGGTCATTAAAATCTCTGCTCAGCTTTATGAAAAATGTTTAACTATAAAATGAATAAAACTCTTGCGTTGAACTGAAGCCTGAGTAATATTGGCTTTAAGCCTTGTAATTACTTTGGAGGCTCAGTATGTCTGATGCTTCCCTGATATCAGCACATACCAAACATACCTAAGGATATCAGACCATGAGAAGTGATGGTGACGGACTTTCTTATATCTACTGTTATAATGGCTAATCTCACAAATGAATTGTGTTTTACAGAGTTGATACACTTAATATGGCTAAGTTTACTGACCAAATAACCTTGTGTAAACCCCCACAATTTCCATATTTCTTCAGTTTTTAGTCCGACCAACAGCCCCAGTGCAGTCCCAGACACATGATAAGAATTACGAGTGTTTGTCCATCATCATGACTACTTTGCTAATAAGACATAAATATTATTTTTTTATTAATAGCTGGATGTGAAGTGCTGCTTAAAAAATTAATAAGATGTAATGAAAAAGTCAATGACAGCCCGTGACCTCTGGAATTATTCTTTGTAATCCCAGCCAATTTACACTCAACAATGTATTGCTTCAGCAATTACTGGAAATCACAGTCACATGAGCCTAATGAGGATAATATCATCTGTAAATAACAAAGATGAAAGACTCATGTTCTACATCTCATGTCTAAATCCTATTTTACTATCATAATATGGAAAATATGGCAAAAGGGCATGCCAAAAAAAAGAGAAAAATGCCTAATAAAACTTGCCAAAAACTAAATGTCATAAATAAGAAAATATTGTATTGTAATGTGATATGACCATTATTTGATTTCTAACTCAGTAATATCCCTGCACAGACACATGCTCAGTCCACTGATGAGGTATGCAGAAACAATTTATAAAATAGTTGATGTAATATATGCAAGAGGCATGATTGCACACTGCAGACTTAGACCACTTCTAAACAGCATCAGTCAGTCCTATGAGTTATACAGTGAACACTTTACACCGCCATCCAGTAATTTCAGCAGAAATACCAATAATCTCATCTACACAATCTTTCTCCACTTGCCTAAAGCTTTGCTACAGTCTGCCACCAAAACCTCCTTTGCAAATTATCCTCCTTTGGTCTTGTCGAATCCTTACTTCAGTGGTTCTGCACCTACCCATAACACAGACAACAAGCTGTCAATAATCTCATTTCCACTATTGTTTGCAACTTGTCTAAAGCTTTTGATACAGTCTGCCACCAAAACCTCTTATGCAAAGTCTTTTCCTTAGGTCTTGCCAAATCGTTACCTCAGTTGTACTATAGCTACCTATCACACAGGAAGCAAGTTGTCAAAGGGCAAAATGACCTTCTTCTTATCCATCTCAATAGGGGCTCTCCAGGGATCAATGCTCGGCCTCTTACTGTTCAATATATTTATCAATGAACTATACACTGCCTTCAAACATGTAAATATTGAGCAATATACTGATAACTCAGTTCTTATTTGTGCAGCCAAGACACTACCCTTACATCAAGAGCTTACTCAACAGCCCTTTTCTTTTCTAGAATCCTGGCTGGATAAATCTAAACTCCTCCCAAACCCTAAGAAAACCAAATGAATGCGTTTCACTCGCAAACACCTGTCAAACCAAAACAATCTTTCCAAACTGACATTATCCAGCCACACAAATTGAAATGGTTTCACGTACTAAGCTATGATGTGTGACCATATATGAAATGTGACTATCATATTCAGCAGGTAATAAAAAAAAAACACACCAAAAATTAGGATCCTCATATATGTCAAAACCCATCATCACAGAGGAGGCCAAAATCAACATAATCATAGCCTACTTACTACCAACAAATGAACACTTCTACATACTGCACTCATATTTACCAACCTTAAGTCTTATCTATCAAAAATGTGGGGCAATAATCCAACAAATGTACAACATTCCCCACCAACTATCACTATAGAGCCACCAATGTTTCATAATAGGACAACTCTAATACACTCACAATTACTGATAGTATGCAAACTACTCCATAACCCAGAAAAATACCCATCTCCAAAACCATCATTCAGCCCTATTCCCCAAGCAGAAGCTTGCATTCTATAGACAAAGCCTTACTCAGTACAATTAAAAAATCTAAACCACTGCAGGTTATTCATTGTACTCTACCTGCACATCAAAAAATGGAGCTCAGGAGGCAGAGCCTAGATGGCTAACTGAGAGCAGTGAATTTTGAGAGCTCCATAAACTAATATAATAATATAGGAAAATTTTATTATTTTCAAGTTTAAAACTTCAGAAATCTATAGATAAACCATTGAACTACATAAATATCAGTTTTGGTGGAGATATACAAACATTTTCCTGTCAAGTAACTTGGAGATATATTGAGTCACTGAATAGGAACAACTCAAGGAATTCTCATCCAGATGCTGCTTTGAAAAAAGAACTGCAATTGATGACATCTATCTTACAGGAGCTATCTTTGAAGATGGATGGCTTTAGAAATGACTTAGAAAACCTCAAATTAAATTCTCAAAAACAGACTGATACTATTAAGGAACTATTACAGCAACACCATACAAAAATAACAAATATAGATACTTCTCTAAGTGACACTGAAGGGAGATTCAAAGAGGTCTTTGTCTTTCGGCTTTTTCGGGTTAGGGGTCGCCACAGTGGAACTCCGGTCCGCTAATGATTGGCAGTTGATTTTTATGTGCCAAGTTGCCAGCCCTGGCGCACAACCTTCAACGAAGGTACGCCCATTCACGCATGTCTCCACGCAGAAGAAGCTCTAGCTGAGAGTCACAGAGGAGGCCAAAATCAACATAATCATAGCCTACTTACTACCAACAAATGAACACTTCTACATACTGCACACATATTTACCAACCTTAAGTCTTGTCTATCAAAAATGTGGGGCAATAATCCAACAAATGTACAACATTCCCCACCAACTATCACTATAGAGCCACCAATGTTTCATAATAGGACAACTCTAATACACTCACAATTACTGATAGTATGCAAACTACTCCATAACCCAGAAAAATACCCATCTCCAAAACCATCATTCAGCCCTATTCCCCAAGCAGAAGCTTGCATTCTATAGACAAAGCCTTACTCAGTACAATTAAAAAATCTAAACCACTGCAGGTTATTCATTGTACTCTACCTGCACATCAAAAATGGAGCTCAGGAGGCAGAGCCTAGATGGCTAACTGAGAGCAGTGAATTTTGAGAGCTCCATAAACTAATATAATAATATAGGAAAATTTTATTATTTTCAAGTTTAAAACTTCAGAAATCTATAGATAAACCACTGAACTACATAAATATCAGTTTTGGTGGAGATATACAAACATTTTCCTGTCAAGTAACTTGGAAATATATTGAGTCACTGAATAGGAACAACTCAAGGAATTGTCATTCAGATGCTGCTTTGAAAAAAGAACTGCAATTGATGACATCTACCTTACAGGAGCTATCTTTGAAGATGGATGGCTTTAGAAATGACTTAGAAAACCTCAAATTAAATTCTCAAAAACAGACTGATACTATTAAGGAACTATTACTGCAACACCATACAAAAATAACAAATGTAGATACTTCTCTAAATGACATTGAAGGGAGATTCAAAGAGGTCTTTGTCTTTCGACTTTTTCGGGTTAGGGGTCGCCACAGTGGAACTCTGGTCTGCTAATGATTGGCAGTTGATTTTTACGTGCCAAGTTGCCAGCCCTGACGCACAACCTTCAATGAAGGTACGCCCATGTCTCCACGTAGAAGAAGCACTAGCTGAGAGTCGAACCAGACAGCGTCTTACTGTGAGGCGACAACGCTACCACAGCACCACCACCGCGGATACTGGAGATTCAAAGAGGAAGAATTTCAAAAAGAATTTCTGCTTAAACAGAACACATGGGTGCTTAACACAATAGATGACTTAGAAAACAAGGAAAGGAGAAACAGCATAAGGATCTTTGGTCTGCCTGAAAACACTGAAGGAGAAGACATTATTTCATTCTTAACAATGTGGATTCCTGAATTTTTAGACTTGAAAGAGGGACTTTCATTTGGGATTGAAAGGGCGCATAGAGCACTGAGGAAAATTGCTTCTAACTCAACAAATATTCCACCTTCATCCATAGTTATAAAAATTTCTTTCATTTCTGGACAAGGAACTAATATTAACATCTGCTTGGAGAAAATCACCCTTAAAATGCAATCAAAGCCTGATAAGGTTTGACAATGATTATTCTTCCAGAATACTAGAACAAAGGAAAAAAGACTGGCCAATAATAAAACTGTTGAAACAAAACAACATTAAAGCACAGCTGGCCTTTCCAGCCAAGATAAAAATACTTTTTGCTAATGAGATGAAAACCTTTAATGATTTAGAAGACGCTACTATATTCATCAAAAACAACAACACAGTGACTATCCCAGAAGAAATGGAATGGATGGCCCCTACTCTTAAAAGAATAAAAGAAACAAATCCTTGGATTAATACTAGAAAGAAGAAACAAAAAACTGATTCCAAGATAGCTGTCCCAAAACACAACTCTTACAACTACATCTCTCAAAGTATCAACTGATATGGTACATCACTTGTCATTTCTTTTTATTTAAAAAAAGAGGGTTTCTTAAACAACTGAGAAACAGTAATGATCTATTCAGAATGTTCAAAGAGTCCAGTACTTCTTCACAAACAAAGGTAAGTCAAGATGGGTTACTATTTACATTATATATATATGCCAAATAAAGCAACATATAATATAAACATAGAAATTTCTATTCCCCTATTTGAACTCAATGAATACTTATCTTGTTCATTTTTCATTGTTTTTACTTATAATAATTTAAGTAATTAATTAACTAATTCAACAAGGTACAATTCATCAGAGTTCAGACTGAAACGTAACAAATTAACATCATATATAATGGCAGTAACAGTAGAGTGTTTTGAAAAAAAATGCTGTCATGGAGATTAATGCCTTCTTCAGTTAAAGTTTGATTTAGAAATGTCATGTATATCCTGGTTGAATAATAGTTGCAAGCTCTTAGTACAAATGTCATTATTATTCTGTCCAAACATAGTTAATATCAATTATGGCAGGTATCATAGCTTTGAATGCTGTTTAATTAAGCCTGACATGGTGTACATGGATACAGCTATGTCTGGCAGCTGTTATATGTTGCCGTTTTCATCTCTGGGAAGCTGCAGGTTGTGCCTTGTGATCGTGGTTTACTGATGCTTGTGTATTAGGAAAAGACATTTGGTGTTTTAGCCTGGATCCAGGGGAAGGGGGTGGATAGAACTGTGATTTGGGATAATTTTGCAGAGAATGGTTTGTTTGTACATCTGCTGAGTGGGAGGTGGGAGGGCTGGAAAAGTTAGTTGTGTCTTGTGGCAGCTTGTTGGGAGTTTTTTTTTTGTTTTTTGTTTTTTTTTTGCCCGTTTGCTTTCTGTTCTTTTCCTGGCTCCTGCCTCACTGAAAGGGAGAGAATTTAGACATGAAGTTGCAGTGAAGTAAAGCTTTGCTTAAGGTGCATTGCGGGCCACTGTTATGCAATACACAGACACATTAACAGAAACAGACATCCCCAGGTTGCTATGGTAATGTAGACAGAGGGATGATAATGCTTAACGGCTCTGAGGAGCCTTTGAGATGATTCTCGGCAATAACATTTTTTGGTTTAAAAAAAATATATATATATATATATATATATATATATATATATATATATATATATATATAAAATAAAAGGGCTGTTTTAAACCACATGTACACATATTGATGGTCTTCCAACACTTTGTTTAGCTCATTAAGTTGATTCTTGACAAAAACAAAAAACCCACACATAATAGTTATGCAATGTATGATTTTAGTAAATCTAGACATAAAATATATAATCATCATATAAGATGAAGCAGTCTGCTGAATTTAGATATTAAAGACAGGATTTAATAACATGGGCTTGTGTATAATAACACTACTGTCTTAACTTGTCATAAATGACATACACTACATTGAACATCAAGGGGAAGCATGATGATTTTCTTATATAAGTAAATATGCATAACAAGTCATGTAATTACTTTAACTTGAATTGTAGTTTTTGTAACCCATCTTAACCATATATAATACTTAAGCGGTTACCAATGTAACTAATGTTTTATACATGACATCAAACTGACAAAGTTATTTTGCTTTTGCGTCATCTTAAAAGTACTCAATTGTATTTATTACTGCTTGGTGTAACTCATTCTAAGCCTTTTAGTTTAAGCACTTGGGCTTCAGACCAGCTGTTTTACATTAAGAAGGTTTGTGGTCTGCACTGTAGTGGCAGAACAGGTAGCTTACATCCTTCTAAGTTGGGAACTGCTGATTGAGGGCTCAGTGTCTGTTATTCTAAAAGTGTATTAATTCTGGTTTAAGCACTTGGGCTTCAGGCCAGTTATTTTACATTAAGAGGGTCCATGGTCTGCACTCTTCTGGGAGGAGAGGCTGGACTCTGCCCTTCTGAGCTGGGAATTTCTGGTTAAAGGCTTATAGTGCCTGCATATTTGAACTGCTTCTTACTGAAATTGGTACACCTTGTTTGCTGTAGCATAGACTAGATCCAGGCCTGCTGAATCTAGCTTTGTTTGTATAACTTGAGCACTAATCCAGGCATTCTTTAAAGTATTCAATTGTATTTATTACTGCTTGGTAGTAACTTGATTAAAGTGTAGCTATCATTCTAAGTCTTTTGGATTAAGCACTTGGGCTTCAGACCAGTTGTTTTACATTAGGAAGGTTTGTGGCCTGCACTGTGGTGGCAGGACAGGTAGCTTACATCCTTCTAAGTTGGGAACTGCTGATTGAGGGCTCAGTGTCTGTTATTCTAAAAGTGTATTAGTTCTGGTTTAAGCACTTGGGCTTCAGGCCAGTTATTTTACATTAAGAAGGTTTGTGGTCTGCACTCTTGTGGGAGGAGAGGCTGGACTCTGCCCTTCTGAGCTGGGAATTTCTGGTTAAAGGCTTATAGTGCCTGCATATTTGAACTGTTTCTTACTGAAATTGGTACACCTTGTTTGCTGTAGCATAGACTAGATCCAGGCCTGATGAATCTAGCTTTGTTTGTACGCTTGTTGTTGTTTGCTTGTTATTTCCCTGAAACGCTAATTCCACCTAAAACGCGGCTTTTCAGCGCTTCTGTGGATCCCTAGTGATATCTGCATTGCTTACTGTACTTATTTCCTTGTTTCACTTGAAAGAAAGTTACTGTTTGTTATTTTTGCATTTAAGTTACCTGTAACACATTGCATTTAAGTTACCTGGCACTTGCTCACTAAAGCAATTATATAAGTCAGCAATAAAAAATTAAAAGCACTACACCCTCACAAACTCCCCTTGAGTACCTTGTTCCCCATTGGCCCTTTTTTTCAATTATAAAGGAATTCCCAATACTATTCTAGCATGTCCAAAGGTCAGTTGTCAATCTCCTCTCCGGTCCAGCTGGTGAATCTGGGAATCTTGAGGTAATGTTGCAACTGCCTCATGTACACAGACAATCCACTCCTCCTCCCAACAAATTCCAACACGTGAGAGATGCAACCATATAGCCAAACTGGAAGCTAAGCTCTCTCAACTCAGTACTGGCGTAACCAGTCAGGAGGAGAAGGAAACCACACTCACTACAATTCCAGTCTCACATAGACCTACCACGACAGCAAACCAAACACATAAACACACAAAAACATACTCGGAGGCTCTAAATAAAAATCTGCCTAAGCAGCAGAGACCTCCAAAGTAGACACCCAAGCAACCGCTACCCCAAAACAAAACACGTGCAACACATAGCTCATAAAGCCAGTGTGCCGAACAGTCACAGCCCTTAAGGCTAAACAACACACCTGATACACTTGTAATAGGTGACTCTATCGTCAGGCACACTGACGTCCCGCTCACCAGGCTGAACAAGGAGAAGGTCATGGTGAGCTGCCTGTCAGGCGCTAGGATCCGCCACATAACACAAGTACTCAGGTCATTCCAAGGCAAGTACAAATATGACTCAGTCATTGTCCATGCTGGTGTGAATGACCTGAGACGTACCTCCCTGGACTACATGAAAAGAGACATAGAGGAGCTCTCTGAGCATGTAGCCCAGGCTGGTATGACCCTGACCTTGAGTAGCATCTTACACTCACCAAGAATGATGCCACAATATGAAGACAAGATGATCAATTTCAACAATTGGCTTAAGTATTGGTGTCATTCAAACGGGATCCAATGCCTGTCAGCCTGGGATGACATGCTCGACAAGCCACGATGCTTCGCTAAGGACGGCTTGCACCTGTCACCCCTGGGCTTTCGGATATTGGCAAAGGCTCTTGCTACCCCCATAGTGCCTTTTTAGGCAAGGCTCAAAAGACAAAACCACCTCCATAGGTATCACAAGGGATAAGAAACTAAGAGTAATGCTACTCAACGCCAGAAGCCTAAACCTCAAGATGCACGCACTTGAAACTCTCCTTAGCATGGAGAACATTGATATCTGTGCAGTAACAGAAACCTGGTTCAAGGCTCCAAAGAGCACCCCAGCACTACCAGGTTATACCTCATACCATGCATTTCGGCCCCAAAACTTGGACCAAACCACAAAAGGAGGGAGAATATCAATATTCGTCGAAGATACCCACAACTCCAGGTTGGTGGCACAGCACGAAGCATCAGAGACTATCCATGTGCAACTAACAATGGGTAAAACTGCCTTCCAGTTTATAGCCTGCTACAGACCACCCTCCCAAACCCAGGAACCCCACTCGGCCTTCCTGAGAACACTGGAAAATATGAAGGTCTCTCCAAACACCATTATAATGGGCGACTTCAACTACCCAAACATAGACTGGGAGCATTACTCTAGCTCCAACACCCTAGCCCAAAGGGTTCCTAGAATTTATAAACTCAAATGCTATGGAACAACTTGTTACCACTCCCACAAGAGGGGAAAACATACTGGACCTGATCATCACCAACATGGGGACTCTATGCTCCAGACCAGAAGTGTATCCCTTACTGGTAAGATCAGACCATAAACTAATCTCACTGGATATTCACATCCCGACCCCACCCCCTGCCCAGAAAACCACAGTGAAAACCTTCTCTAAAGCAAATTTCACACTTCTCAAAACTGAGGTGGAATCCTTCAAAGCCCCCGGGCCTGTGGAAAGTACGTCCCATACTGCAGAATCCTTTATAAACACATTCTATGAACACCTTCAGGAATGCATGGATCATGCAATCCCAAATAAAACCAAGACCCAATCCTCCAAAGGCAGACATCCTGTCTGGTGGACCCCAGCCATAAACAAACTATACAATAGAAGGAGGAAGCTACTACATGATAGAGCAAAATCCCAAAAAGGGAAGGCATCTCTGATCAGTATTAGCAAAAAACTACGGGTACTCATAAAATCTTCTAAGGCCAACCTAGAGAGAAAAATTGCACAGGACACTAAGGATAATCACAAGGCTTTCTTTAGTTATGTTAGGAATCTGGGTGGGAATTCCCAGATATGCTCAGAATTAGTCCAAAATGACAAAAAATACACCGAACCCACAGACATTGCCAACATCCTAGCTGACAGGTTCAGCGCAAACTTCTCCCCTCCCCACCAAAAGGGCAAATATCTATCCCAGCAGAGTGCTGCCCCCATGACATCTCAGATGCTCAGGTAAGAGCCGCCCTCTCCAAAGCAAAAAACACAGCATCAATGGGACCAGACTGTGTCCCGGGCTGCGTCCTACATGAACTCCAAGAAGAGCTAAACCCAAACATAAAACTACTGTTCAATCTCAGCCTTACTACAGGATATGTACCCAAAGAGTGGCATACAGCAACAGTGGTCCCTCTCCAGAAAGGTGGTGCCTCAACAGATCCTGGAAACTATCGCCCCATAAGCCTGACTAGCTTGGTCTGCAAAGCTATGGAAAGGATCATCATGGACCTCATAAATAAAGATATTGGGGACCTACAGACACTGGATCCTACCCAGTTCGGCTTTGTTAAGGGCAGATCCTGCCTCTTAAACCTGGTCAATTTCTTTGAAACAGTCACCAAGGCCATTGACGAGAGGAAGGTGGTCCACACAGCCTACCTGGACCTGCAAAGCCTTCGATACAATACCCCACTCGGGCATTATAGATAAGCTCACCAGCTTAAATATAAACCCCTATGTCACTAGATGGGTTGCAAACTGGTTCAAGGACAGAACCCACATGGTTAGAATTGCTGGAGCCATGTCAGACTCCAAACCAGTTACAAGTGGCATCCCACAAGACTCAGTCCTGGGACCTCTCTTGTTCGGTATATATTTCTCGGAGGTACAGGCCAACACGGAAGGACTGTGGCTGACCAAGTTCGCAGATGACTCTCCCACCACCACAAGCATCCTTCAAAAGGGCCTCATAGAAACAGACAACTGGTGCCAGAGCCATGGCCTCAAGCTAAATGCCAAAAAGTGTATAGTCATCCCCTTTGGCAAAAACAAAGTGCTCACAAATTACCACATAGGTGGTAATCCATTAAGTACGGAAGAAGTAATTAGGGACCTGGCGACCCAAGTTGAGAGCAATCTCTCATTTGACAACCATGTGGCCAAAGTGGTTAGAAAAACATTTTATATAGCCCACCTAATCACAAATGGATTCACATCTAGATCAGGGGAAGTCATCGTGCCTCTTTACTCATCCCTCATCAGGCCCATAATTGAGTACAATGCCCCTTTTGGGATGTACCTTACCAGACACCTGCAGCAACTGGAAAGACCCCAAAAGTACCTCACCAAGAGGATCAAAGGGCTCAAACAGATGCCATATGCTGCCCGGTTAAAGAGACTCCAGCTCTACTCAGTGGCATACCGCCTGCTCAGAGGCAATCTGTGCCTGACGTATAAAGCCATGTCCAACCCGGAATTAATGGACATGCTGCACCTCAGAAAATCCAAATCCCATCGAGCTACGCGCTCAAGAGACTTGAACCTCAGTACTGAAATAAATAGGACATGCTGGAGGGACAGATTCATAACCCAGAGGCTCCCTTCACACTGGAATAAAATCCCAGTCCAGGTTAGGCAGAGTCCCTCATTGACTCTCTTCAAGAGGAATCTTGATGAGTGGATGGGAGATCGTAGGTTTACCCCGGGTATCACTTCTGTGTCACTGTTAGACAGAGGCACAGTATAACAATCTCGAAAAAGGACATAGCAAAATTAATTTAAAATGGGTGGTGAAAGCCAAACACACTCTGGCTAGGCTTATAAATGCCCTAGGGCAGATAGCCTAGTATGAACCTATGAACCTATGAGAGAAACAGTAGAAGCCTGACCTTGAAATGTCACAGAATGTAACAATCATATTCTGAACAAATAGTACTAACTTGACAATAGACAGTTTAATAACATGGGCTTGAGTATAATAACACTACTGTTTTAACTTGTCATAAATGGCATACACTATATTGAACATCAACAGGAAGCATGATGATTTTCTCATATAGATAAATGTGCATGACAAGTCATATAATTGCATTGTGGTTTTGTAACACATCTTGACCATACATAATACTTAAGCTGTTACCAAAATAACTAATGTTTTATACATGACATCAAACTGACAAAGTTGTTCAAGGGAAACAATAAAAGCCTGAACTAGGAATGTCACAGAATGTAACAATCACATTCTGAACAAATAGTATTGACAATAATCACTCAGTTTAACCTTTGCTGATTATACAAAATAGAATGTTGCCATTTAAATCTAAAAACTTTCAGTATATGTCATAAAACAGCAATTTATAAATATGGAAAGGGAACTAGTAATCATTAATCACAATAAGTGAATTTGTTGTTTTAACCTATAACTTCACTCATTTTATAATAAGAAATGACAGATATGAAAATCCTTATGTGTAGGAAATGGGGGAAGAGGGATGCACTGATAATTAAAATGCACTAACTTTCATCAATGTTTACATAAAACAAACTTGATGCTTTAAGTAAGTTAGCAACAAACAAAGTGATTACTTAAATGCTGGTAAACAATGAAATATAACTTCTGATATATCCAGTAAAATACATTGTATTATAAACATTAGGTATAAATATTATTACCATCTATATATATTAACTAATAAGTTTTGAAAGACTTCGTCAATAAGGGTGAATTTGCTAAATAACTGTGTGCTATGATCTTTTACTGAGGTTTTATATATGATACATCCTACGTTACTATGATTGAATTGCTTGTCTTCTGTCTTTCATGTAAATATTAATTGCTTATACAATAAGTAGACAATTATATTGAATTAGAATTATGTCTAATCTACAATAGTACTATATCTGTTCAAAATAATATAAATATTGCTTATTCCTATTAAAAATATTCTCCATATGATAATTCAATTTATGGAGCTTAAATGTTCTGGATTGTCAGGGTATGAGTAATAATCTGATGGATTTAGAGTTATCCATCAGATTAGGAATGATTTTCATTCCATGGCTAGTGCGGATCTTAGTTTTGTTAACATTTATTAATTTAAATTTGTTATTTCACAAAAACATTTTAGTATGCCTGACCAAAACATTACTTTATTGGTAAACACTCAAAGTATAAAACTGATAATTTCCTTTAAAAGCTCAAACATATACTTTATAGTTATCAGAGGAAAATGTTTAATAGTCACGATAAAACAAAAAATACATAGTCTAAATAACCTAAGATGGATTTAACTGTATTATCTTTAAATACCAATGGCTTAAACAATCCTAGCATGAGATCAAATCTACTGAAATATTTAAAACTGAAAAAAGCACAAATTGTCTTCCTTTATGAAACGTATTTCAAAACAAATGACAATTACAAATGGAATCCTAAGAAATATATGATACTGGCACAATCCACTTATAAGACAAAGACAAAAGGGGCAACAATTTTATGGAAAACAAATGTGATTAACCAGAAATAATTTATAAGTATGAAGATAAAGAAGGCCTTATGGCATTAGTAATAGTTATATATAATAAAAGAATATGGACCCTAGCCAATCTATACTGGTTCCCAGGCACTGGATCAGGAACTGTTAAGAACACTTGGATTTCATTTCCAATAATTATAAAGGCAACTTAATAGATTTTAACTGTATATTTGATATTTCTGAAACTACAAATAAAAGACCGCTGTGTACATCTGCTGTATCAAAAGACAAGTGGGTAGAATCATTTCATCTTGTAGATACTTTCAAATTTAAAGAAGATAAATCTTTGTTGTTTTCCCATCAAGATCACAGATTTGGTACCCAAACTAGAATAGATAAAATATTTGCTGACCATGACTTACACTCTAAAATCATTAATTTCTCAGTCACTCCCTGCCCCTTTTCAGACCACAATTCATTGATACTAAAACTTCAAAATGGGTACAAACCATTAATCTTTAACTCCAGTATTCCAGCATATATAACTAAAATTAAAGAGTTCAAACCTTGGTTATTATCTGAATTACAGTTCTTCTTAGATATTAATTACACCACAGAGAAAAATAAAATAATGATATGGGACTCATTAAAAGCTTACATATATGGTAAAACCCTAACTTGGTATAAAAAAAATCAGAGAATGTGATTCTGAATTATTAGATCTACAATCCAAACTTTTGTCAGTAAAAGCTGAAAAAAATCAAAATCATTTGGAGATGAAAAAGAAAGTAGAAGTATTAAACAATAAATGCAACAAAATTCTAACACATAAAATTAGTTTAGCTTTAGAAAAACTAAAAATTAATACCTTGGCCACTTCCCCAAATATCTACATAGTTTATCCACAAGAATCAAAATACAATCAAAAGCTAATAACATTAAAAGTATCTTCCATGAAAAGAAAGGCAAAAATGTCTCAGAATATGGGTGACATACTTGATGCCTATAGAAATCACTATATGGAACATTTCCAAAAAGAAAATATACATATTGATCAACTAAATCTAGATGAAAAATGTTCTAATATAAAAAAATACCAGAAAAATTAAAAATAGATTTGCAAGCACCCATATCCTACAAAGAAATTGCAAATACAATAAAAGAGGGTAAAAGTAATGAAGCTCCATGTATAGATGGCATAATTATGGAAATATATAAACTTTTTCCTTCAAAGATACTGTCCCTCTTCCATAAAATTCTATTAGAAATTCAGTCACAAGCTTTAATACCATCCTCTTGGAGATATTCCTTAATCATACCAATCCTAAAGGAAAACAAATCCCCAAACCTCTGTACCTCATATAGACCTATATCATTATTAAATAATGACTATAAGATACTTATGGCAATATTAACTAACAGAATGTAAATACCACTATCCAAAACAATAAATTATCAAACTGGATTTATATATCATAGACACAAAATGAAAATATTAAAAGGATAATTTCTCTTATAGATTATATTAATAAAGAAAATAAAGAAACACTCATAATTGGCTTAGATATAGAGAAAGCATTTGGTTCCCTAAATTGGGACTATTTATTCAAAATTCTGGTGTTATTTGAATTTCCTCCTTCCTTTGTTCATCTACTAAAGAATATATATACAACTAATTTAGTGTATGTTAGGCTAGGTCATTTCCTCTCTGAATCTATACATATAACAAAGGGTACTAAACAAGGATGTCTCATGTCACCAATTCTATTTTCTTTGGCTATTAAAATATTGGCAGATTCAATATGTAACAATACAAAAATCAAGGGAGTAGATGATTATGAACAATACAATTCTAAAGTAATGCTCTTTGCTGATGACATAGTATTAACATTATCCAATACAAAAGAGATATTAGAAGAATTTGATATTTTAATTGACACATTCTACAAGACTTCAGGATTCCATTTCAATAAATCAAAATCAAAATATTTATTTTTAAATAAAAAAAAAGAATTGCAGACGAAGGGGGAATCACATTATAGGGATAGAAGAATCTACCTTAAAACATCTAGGAATTGAGTTATGCAAGGATAATAATGAATTAGTCTCAAAGAAACTATAATAATATCATCAATACAATTAAAATCTCTGTGGAAAAGTGGAACAAAATAATATTAACATTTGAAGATAGCCTACAGTTAATAAAAATGGTTTTACTACCCAAAATTCTATATATAGCATTGGCAATACAACTGTTACCAGAAAGGAATATACTCAAAGAAATAAACTCATGCCAAATTAAATTTTTATGGTTTCACAAAAGAAAATGAGTAGCTTTAATACATCATATCAGATCATAGAAACAGGGAGGATTAAACTTTCCTGATAAAGAAACATATATAAAAGCATCAATATCTAAAACAATCTCATATTGGATAACTCCAAATTATTCTGCAAATTGGAAAGAATTACTAACTGTAATATCAATAAATTAATTTGATTTACAAAAAAATTTCAAATAGATAAAAATAATTTGCCATGGCACATATGTATTAGTATGTAATATAACATAACTAAACCTACTAAAACTCATATGATTAATTATTACATTGACTCATTTAGGAAAATTATTATTGCAAATATAGATTTAAAAATCTGGTTTGATCTTTTCACAGCATTCATAGTTACAAAGAGCTATCCACATAAAATATACAGATAAATAATTAATTCCTGGGAGCAGAAAGGATTTGTTTGTTGGTTTCAATGTATCAAAGAACTAAAAGTTCTGGATATGCAAACAATAGAAACAACATACAAAATTCCACAACAAGATTGACTAACTATGCAAAGCATTCTGATGCATTTGCAAAATTTATACAGAATAATTAGTAATTCTTCATTTAAAGAAATACCTAAACTTACAAAATCCCTATATGAAATCATATATAATGATTATGACATGGGAAATAGTATTTAGAAATTTTGCAAGATATTGATAAATTATAAAACAACACCCAAGTCCTCATATTGAAATTATATAACAAAAGGACACTCATTACAGCTAACTGAAGAAATTAAATAAAATATTTTATTATCAATAAAACATACATCCTTTACACAATATTGGAAAGTTTTTAATTGGAAATGCTTGCACAGAGCATTCTTAACTCCAGATAGAATTACTAAAATTAATTCTTCCATAAAGGGAATATGTTGGAGGTATGAGCAAATGCACAATGCAGATTGGAATCACAATTTTTTGGTGTTAAAATTAAGCCATTTTGGAATGGTATTAAAACATTTTACAAACTTTATTTAATGAATTGTTTAACTTATCTAAAGCTCTAGTATTATTAAATGTGTACGAAGGTCCTCATTTGAATGAGTCAAATATGTATCTAGTTTGGACAATACTTACAATCTCAAGGAAGTGTATAACAAGAAGATGGAATAGAAACACAATACTGACTTTGGAAGACTTCTACAGCCTACTGAAGACCATAGCATTGTTGGAAATTAAAATTAAAGAATTAAGGAGTCATCCTAAGCCATTTATTAACAATCCATGGAAAAAGTCTTATCATTGATTGACACTTTACAATAACTGAACAGATACACTCTGATAACTGGATTGTTATACCTATAAAGTAATCGTATATATTGAGCTCTGTTATAGTGTCAGGCTGATGTAAATAGTGTACATAGTTATTTAAGATGTTATATACAAATACTATGGAATTTATTCAACTGTATTTGAAAAATAAAACATTTTTGAGAAACAAAAATGGAGCTCGGGGGCATGGCCAAGATGCCAGTCTGAGAGCAGCAGAAATCCATAGCTCTGCTTAGATTTTAATATCCTGACAAGATTTTAATTTTTAGAAAAATCTAACTAAAAGTAAACTAAAAGTTAGATAAACATAGACTCTTTATTATTTTCTAAAAATGAATACATAGTCAAGAGCATTTTTTTTAATTATTCCTGTCAAGAAGATTTCTACTGGAGATCTCAAGATGAGCAACTCAAAGGACCCACACCAGGAGAGTGCAGTGAAGAAAGAATTACATCTTATAATAACAAACATCCAAGAACTGTCACTAAAAATGGACAAATTCAAAAACAAAATGGATATTATCAAACAAGAATGCAGTAAACAACTGGAACTTCTAAACTGTAATAGTAAAAAAAATCTGAACAATTCTTGCCTTTGAGGAAACAGTAACTGACCTAGATACTAGCATGACAGAAAATGAACATCAAAATGAATTTCTTCTGAAACAAAACACCAGGCTGATTGAGAAACTGGAAGTCCTTGAAAGGAGATCAAGGAGAAATAACATAAGAATATATAGAATTCCTGAGAAAGAAGAGGGTGTTAACATGATTCAATTCCTCAATAAGTGGTCTCCATCAGCACTAAACATGTCTGAATCCCTCTTTTTTGGAATTGAGAGGGCTCATTGATCCCTGGCAAATCCAACTTTATCTCTGAGTTCATCTAACCCCAGGTCTATAATAGTTAGATTTCTTTCCTAGCAAGACAAGGACTTAGTGCTGAAATCAGCTTGGACTAATTCCCCTATCAAGATGGGTGAAAAAGTTATTCATTTTGACAATGACTACACCTTTACAGTCATATCCAGAAGAAAGGAGTGTGTTCCTCTAATTAAGTCCTTGAAAAAAGCCAATATTAAAGCTCAAATTATTTTTCCTGCAAGAATAAAAATCACCTTGCCAGAAGGAGTGAAGATCTTTGATTCCCTACAAGAAGCAGTAGAATTTATCCAAAAGAAGAAAATACTGTAAGACATAGAAGAAATGGAACGGTCATCCATGAGTTTGAAGAGACAGGCAACAAAAAAGGGATGGTCTGTGAAGGAAGGAGCAAACAAAACTAAGAAACTAAAGGACAAATGAATAAATTCCTTCTAATTTTAAATGCCTTGTTTTATGAATCATAATATATTTGATTCTGGAAAGTCTGTATGCTGTAAGGTCATGTGAATCATTTTTATTATTGACTTTCTCTTTTCCTTTCTATATCTACTTCTAATTACATATAGTACTAAGTATTTAAATAACATTCTCTTTCTCTTCTTTCTTCCTATTCTTTGTTGTTACCAATGTTCCTTTTCTCTCTTTCCCCATTATAAGCACTTTACATACTTTTCCCTTTTAAATAACTATAAATGATGTTTGTCTTCTAATTCTTCAGTAATAATATAATTTGACTTAATACCAAAGTGCATTTTTTTCTAGTGGGTCAGTGGTGGGGTAACAACGTGTTTCTGATTAGTGTTTCTAACTAGATGTTTTAGACTCTTTGTTTAGATACATTTAAACATTAATACAGTACATTAATGGGGTTTTATAGATAGCTAAATATAAGTTTTATATATATATATATATATATATATATATATATATATATATATATATATATATATACTAGGTTCCCCTTTTTTAGCTGGTGGGTAAATGATTGAAATGTTATCATATGATTTCTGATTTGAGACAGCTGTTGTTACTTCTAAATAGCTGTTTTTATATAAAAGGGTTATTTTTTTCATGATGTTGAAGTTTTTTGAAGAAACTGGTGGTCTGTGTCACTGTTCTCATTGTGGAGATTCATGACATGCACTGACAAGGCAGCTTGAGAATTTTTTTTTGCTTTCTGTAAACTCTAAAAGCTTCAGGATTTGAATTTCCCACTGAAAATGCTTTTTTCGTCACTAGAGACAACTTCTGTTGTGCATGAGCCTATTTAGATGCTTTTTAACAAGTTTATGAAGCTACGGCTTGAGGAAACACTGCTGACATTATTTGACCATTTGAACTTGTTACATGGTTGTACTTAGAATTATTTTCTCTTTAAATTCTGTTATCCTTCACTAGATACTTTAAATGGTAAATAATTAGTTCTGATAAAAGTGTTTAACTCCTTTGAAAATGCCTGTGTTCTCTTATAGATGCATACATTCTGCAGATTCAATGACACTATTAGTAACTAAATTACATTAAGTGAACTAGGAGCTGCATTAGAAAGCTCATTATGCATATTAACATCAGACTTATGTTATATAACTAAACTTTTAGTAACTAAACAGAGGGTTGTGAGGCCCCCCTTTTTTTCTCTATCTCTCTCTCTCTCTCTCTCCCTCCTTCCCGATGAAAGACGTCAACATAGATATTGTTAATACATATGAGTAATATGTGCATAATTACAAAATATAATAGTTATGTTGTAATAAGTGTTATATCATCATCATCTTCTTTCGGCTGTTCCCGTTAGGGGTCGCCACAGCGGATCATCTGTTTCCATTTCTTTCTGTCCTCTGTATCTTGCTCTGTCACACCAACAACCTGCATGTCCTCTCTCATCACATCCATAAACCTTATCTTAGGCCTTCCTCTTTTCCTGTTACCTGGTAGCTTCATCCTTAGCATTTTTTTCCCAATATACTCAGCATCCCTCCTCATCACATGTCCAAACCAATGTAATCTTGCCTCTCTGGCTTTGTCTCCAAACCTTCCAACCTGGGCTGACCCTCTAATATACTTATTCCTAATCCTGTCCACCCTCGTCACACCCAGTGCAAATCTTAACATAGTTAACTCTGCCACATCCAGCTCTAAATCCTGCCTTTTTGTCAATGCCACTGTCTCCAACCCATATAACATAGCTGGTCTCACTACCCTCTTGTAGTCCTTCCCTTAAACTCTTACTGGTAATCATCTGTCACAAATCACTCCTGACACTCTTCTCCACCCACACCATCCCGCCTGTACTCTCTTCTTCACCTCTCTTCCACACTCACCATTACTCTGAACTATTGATCCCAAGTATTTAAACTCATCCACCTTCACCACCCCTACTCCTTGCATCCTTACTATTCCTCTATCCTCCCTCTCATTTACACACATATATTCTTAGTACTGCTGACCTTCATTCCTCTTCTCTCTAGAGCATCTCTCCAGCTCTCCAGGGTCTCCTCCATCTGTTCCCTACTCTCACTACAGATCACAATGTCATCTGCAAACATCATAGTCCACGGGGACTCTTGTCTGATCTCATCTGTCAACCTGTCCATCACCATTGCAAATAAGAAAGGGCTCAGAGCTGATCCTTTATGTAATCCCATCTCTAACTTAAAAGCATCCGTCACTCCCACCGCAGACCTCACCGCTGTCACACTACCCTCGTACATATCCTGTACCACTCTTACATACTTCTCTGACACTCCCGACTTCCTCATACAATACCACAATTTCTTTCTAGGCACCCTGTCATATGCTTTCTCTAAGTCTACAAAAACACAATGCAACTCCATCTGACCTTCTCTGTACTTCTCCATCAACACTCTCAGAGCAAACATTGCATCTGTATTGCTCTTTCCTGGCATGAAACCATACTACTGATCACTAATCATCACGTCCCTTCTTAACCTAGCTTCCACTACTCTTTCCCATAACTTCATGCTGTGACTGATCAATTTAATCCCTCTGTAGTTACTACAGCACTGCACATCACCCTTATTCTTAAAAATCAGTACCAAAAGACTTTTTCCTCCATTCCTCAGGCATCCTCTCACTTTCCAAAATTTCATTAAACAATCTGGTTAAAAACTCCACTGCCATTTCACCTAAACACCTCCATGCTTCCACAGGTATGTCATCTGGCCCAACAGCCTTTCCATTCTTCATCCTCTTCATAGCTATCCTTATTTCCTCCTTGCTAATCCATTGCACTTCATGATTCACAATCCCCACATCATCCAACCTTCTCTCTGTCTCATTCTATTCATTCTTCAACCCCTCAAAGTACTCTTTCCATCTGCTCAACACACGCTCCTCACTTGTAAGTATGTATCCCTCATTATCCTTTATTACCTTTTCCTGCTGCACATCTTTACTAGCTTGGTCCTTCTGTCTAGTCAAGCTGTACAGGTCCTTTTCTCCCTCCTCAGTGTCCAACCTTTCATAGAACTCTTCATATGCCTTATCCTTAGCCTTCGCCACCTCTCTCTTTGCCATGCACCTCATCTCCTTATACTCCTGTCTACTTTCTTCATCTTTCTGCCAATCCCACTTCTTCTTTGCCAATATCTTTCTCTGTATACTATCCTGTACTTCTTCATTCCACCACCATGTCTCCTTGTCATCCTTCCTCTGTCTAGATGTCATACCAAGCACCTTTCTAGCCATCTCCCTTACTAGCTCTGCTGTAGTTACCCAGCTATTTGGTAACTCTTCACTGCCACCCAGTGCCTGTCTTAACTCTTCCCTGAACTCCATCTCACAATTACCCTTTTTCAATTTCCACTATTTGATCCTTGGTGCTGCCCTCACACTCCTCCTCCTCTTCTTGATCACCAATGTCATCCTACAAACCACCATCCTATGCTGTCTAACTACACTTTCTCTGGTCACCACTTTACAGTCTCCAATCTCCTTCCAACTGGCCCTCCTACATAAGATATAATCCACCTGTGTGCATCTTCCTCCACTCTTGTATGTCACCCTATGCTCCTCCCTCTTGTTAAAATAAAATACGTATTCACCACAGCCATGTCCATCCTTTTCACAAAATCCACTACCATCTGACCTTCTGCATTTCTTTGTTTAACATCATACCTACCCATCACTTCCCCATCCCCTCTGTTCCCTTCACCAACATGCCCATTGAAATCTGCTCCAATCACCACTCTCTCACCCTTGGGTACAGTCATCACCACTTCATCCAACTCACTCCAAAATTTTTCTTTCTCGTCCATCGCACACCCAACTTGTAGAGCATATGCACTAACAACATTCATCATTACACCATCAATTTCCAGCTTCATAAACATCACTCTATCCAACACTCTTTTCACCTCCAAAACACTCCTAGCATACTGTTCCTTCAGGATAACTCCTATGCCATTTTTCCTTCCATCCACACCATGATAAAACAATTTGAACCCACCTCCGATACACCTAGCCTTACTCCCCTTCCATCTGGTTTCTTGCACGCACAATATACCAACCTTCCTTCTGCCCATCAAATTGGCTAGCTCTCTCCCTATACCAGTCATACTGCTAACATTCAAAGTTCCGACCCTCACTACCACAGTCCTAGCCTTTCTCCTCTCTTCCTGCCTTCAGCCATGCCTTCCACCTCCTCTCCTCCTTCAGCCAACAGTAGCCCAATTTCCGTCAGCACCCTGTTGGCTAACAGTACTGGTGGCGGTCGTTGCTAACCCTGGCCTCGACCGATCCGGTATGCAAATATTTACTGGTGTCCGCATGAATCATTTGGCCAAGTTTTATGCCGGATGCCCTTCCTGATGCAGCCCTCCCCATTTATCAGGGCTTGGGACCAGCACAAAGAAATGCACTGGCTTGTGCACCCCCAGTGGCTGCAGATCCTTACATGAAAAATGTTAGATAGATGACTGATAAAATGGTTAAATCATCTGATGTTTCTTGAAAAGTCTTGGAAATATTGACAATCTTCTTAACCTTCAGCTTCTAATGTTCATACGCACTTTGATCTGATGTGTATTTCTGGCATATCTATGTATTAGATGTGCTATTATTATATGTGACATTCATATAGCTTCAGATATATTGGACACTCTCATTCTAATGTATATTTCATGGATTCAGATTTCTTAAGTTGCTTTCATAATGCTTTTCTTTTTTTTTTATACTATATTCTAAGCAGAGATGGATAATTTGTGTCTTTCAGTATTGGAGAGGTGGTGGATGGCTGATTTAGTTAAGTTTTTAACTAAACCAGAAACTTTATGTTTCATGTATGTGTTTGTAAATAGTTTTAGGTTTTTGAAAGTAGTGCTTAATACACATTATGCATCCATGATAATTAAGTTTTCAATAGATTTCAAGTCAACACAGATGAAAGGTCTTTCAGTTATTAATAACATACACATTATAGTCAATGTCTTAAAAATGTTTATCATTAAATATTAATGGTTTGAGCAATAATGTCAAAAGAGCTGGTTTGCTTAAATATATCAAAATGCATAAAGCCCAGATCATCTTTTTACAGGAAACCCATCTATTAAAAAGAGATCTACAAAAATACTCATTCAATGGCTATACCATTCTGTCTGATTCATGTTTTAGGACTAAGAGATGGGACATTCTTATTCTATGGAAAAATAATTATACTATGCCAAGAATTACAGATACAATTTCAGATAAAGATGGGATGCTAAGCATGGTTATTTCGGAAATCAGTAGGAAGCATTATACTTTGATTAATACATACTGGATACCAGAACTGAGTACTAAATATGTGACAAATATCTGGACCTGATTACTTTAAATGCAAAAGGGGAATTTATAGCAACACATGATTTTAACTGCCTATAATCAGGCAATGATACTTCTAAAAATTTAAATGACTTTACAAACCAGATGAACCTTAAAGATATACATGGTCTAAGACAACATTATTCCTTATTCTATACTCACTATTCATATCGGTTTGGTACACAAACAAACATTGATAAGGTCGTTGTATCAAATATATACTCTAAAATAAGTGACGTTATCTATAATGACTTGTCCACTTTCAGACCATAATGTTATAAACTTTGCATTAACTACACATACAGATGATGTAAGATTTCTACAGAAAATTCCTGCTTACATAGTTAAAACACTTTAGGGAATGGATAATGAAAGAAACAGACATGTTTATGGAAACAAATGATAATGGTGAATTGACAGATACTATACTATGGAACATCTTTAAAGTTTATATGCATGGTAGAATAAAATGTTTGGTTCCTTAAAAAAAGGAGAGAGTGGGACAAAGAACTTTTAGACTTACAAAAAAACATAGACAAGATAAAAATGGATGCAAAACCAAATAAAGTAGCACATAATGAAATTACTAAGTTAAATCAAAAATACTTAGAAGTTCTGAACCATAAGGTAGCCATAAACCTGGAAAAATTGGAATTACAATCTTATGCTGTAAATCACAAATATCTACATAAAATAATGGTAAGATCCAAAAAATAAACAATCAAAATCTTATTAATGAGATTAAATATAAAAGTGATGGTTCAATTAAGAGTACATCTAAGTTAATGGGTATATTAGAAGTGTTCAAAAACTACTATAAAGACATAAATAATAACACACCACTTTTGGAGACAGATAATGTAATAAATACTTTTATTCAAGAAAATATAACTACTAAGGTGTCAATGCAACAAAATAACACATTGAATAAACAAATAACACTAACAGAAGTGAAAGAGCAAATAACAATTTTATAAGATAATAAAGCTCCAGGACTGGATGGAATAATTCCTGAACTATATAAGATTTTTCCTGAACATATAATAAAGAAAATGATGATTGCCTTTACTATGGTTAAGCAAAAATGTATAACACCCCTATCATAGAAATACTCAATTACCTCCCCCACATTAAAACAAGATAAGGACCCCAAATCTTGTGATTCATATAGGCCAATTTCGTTACTAACACGGATTATAAAATTTTCATGACAATATTAGCTAATAGGATAAATAAAATATTATCTAATCTAATACATAATGATCAGACAGGGTTCATTCTTCATAGAAAAGTGCAAGATAACATTATTAAACTACTATCATTACTAAACATAGCATGCAAATACAAAAAATAAACTAACTATTATCAGCATAGACATAGAAAATGCTTTTGATTCTATTAGTTGGGCTTATCTAGAAAGAATTCTGATGGATTTTGAATTCTCCTCGGATTTTGTCAATTTATTAATGAAAATCTATAGTGGGGCACAAGCTTATTTGAAAATCGGATCATGTCTATCCTCATCACTGGAAATCCTCAAGGGAACTAGACAAGATTGTCCTTTGTCACCATTATGATTTTACATCAACATTTGGAATTGTGAACTGATTTTACATCGACATTTGGAATTGTGACCCGTGGATTTGTAATAAAGATCTTTTCCTGTTCGAGCCTTGGTTATTGTGGAGTGCACACGCCAGCATTTTGGTCTTTGTCACCATTATTGTTTGCTCTTTCAATGGAACCTTTTGCTACATATATCAGAAACAAGCAAAATATAAAAGGCTTTAAAATTAATGACTATTGTCCTAAGATGCAATTATTTGATGATGATATGTTGTTAACGTTGGATGATATTGATGGTTCTTTGCATGATGTTATAAATATCTTAAGCACGTTTGAAAGAATTTCAGGGCCTAAATTTAATCATAATAAATCCAATACATTACTAATTAATAAAAAGGTCAACAAAAACCTAAGAGAAAATAGCCCGTTTAATTGGGAGAATGATGTATTAGAATATTTGTGTGTCAGTATAAAGAGTTACACTAAACTACAATAATTTAATAACCACCATTAGTGAACTAATCAAAACGTGGAAGACAATGTTCTTCACAATGAAGGATAGGTTCTCTTTAATTAAAATGATAATTTTACCTAAAATTTTCTTTTATATACAGTCATTGATACTACCCCCTCCCAAAAACTTACTACTTACATTTTATGGTTCCCTTTAAAACCTAGTATTGTATATAAATGGCACATTAGAGCTTGGAACAGTAATGGGATAGCATTCCCTAGCTTAGATCTTTATTCCAAATAAGTTATAATTAATATAATGACACACTGGTCACACACAGCAGGCAACTTTAATACAAAAATAGTAAGCGCTTTCATGGAATTCTTCCACTTCATCAGACTAACAGTGAAGCGGAAGGATTCAATGAAAGTGCTTACTATTTTTGTATTAAAGTTGCCTGCTGTGTGTAACCAACGTGTCTTTTTGCTTTTCTGTTACTTGGGAGTTTTTCGTTGGTTACTTTATTCAGTGCTGAGGGATTCTGTGTTTTCTATAATTAATATACTATTAAATTGGCTCACACCTACCTATATATCTGGCTGGAAAATAATATATGAGATTCATATAACTAATGTCAGAACTGTAGAAAATCAATTTAAGTTAACAGCCTGCATATCATTGCTGGAATCTGTGTCTAACAGAACTCTTTTCAAACTATCTGGAAATATACAGAGTTAAGTATATTTTTGGTTCTTCAGAATTGTATACTGTAAATTGTTGCTGGACTAATTTTATTCAGAGTTGTGCACTGTTATTTTTGATTCACTGTATAGTTTTTCAGATCTCTGCTGAAAGTGTTTTGTCCCACCTCTCCCTATTTTCCTGCTTTATCTTAAGTTGGTATCAATAGTTTTTACAGCTTGTGTCATCTGACTATCTGAAGGATTACTTGCGTAATAATAGACTCTGTTCGTTAACAGCCTGCATATCATTGCTGGAACCTGTGTCTAACAGAACTCTTTTCAAACTATCTGGAAATATACAGAGCTAAGTATATTTTTGGTTCTTCATAATTGTGTACTGTAAATTGTTGCTGGAGTAGTTTTATTCAGCATTGTGCACTGTTATTTTTGATTCACTGTATAGTTTTTCATATCTCTGCTGAAAGTGTTTTGTCACACCTCTCCCTATTTTCTGCTGTGTCTTAAGTTGATATAACTGTTTTTTACAGCTAGTGTCATCTGACTATCTGAAGGATTACTTACATAATAATAGACCCTGTTAGTTAATAGCCTGCATATCATTGCTGGAACCTGTGTCTAACAGAACTCTTTTCAAACTATCTGGAAATATACAGAGCTAAGTATATTTTTTGGTTCTTCAGAACTGTGTACTGTAAATTGTTGCTGGACTAATTTTATTCAGAGTTGTGCACTGTTATTTTTGATTCACTGTATAGTTTTTTCAGATCTCTGCTGAAAGTGTTTTGTCCTACCCACCCTCTCTATCTCTGGCTTGCTGTTTAAATTTGGTGGCTTTTGCAGTTGCCTGCCCCACTGTAGATTTGATCTGGGACACTCCTCCCAGTCCCATTTTTTACCACATTCTACCTAATACACTCCTTCTGTACTTGTTTTTAGTAATTTTTAATTTAATTGCATTTTTTTAAACTGTATTTGGTCTAATATTGTTACATACTCAAGTGCTAGCTTGCACTGCATTGGAATTGTTTTATTGCTGCTTTAGCTACTTTTATATAAAAAAACAAACAAAAAAAAAACTGTAATCCTGTTTCCTACCTTTCCTGTAACTAGTGTAGTCCAGTTACAGATTTGCTGTATCCATGACTGTATGTAAGCTTCTGAGCCACCCTCCAAGCCTTTCTGTTTTGGAGGGAAGCCTTCTAGCTTGTCAGTGGGAGTGGTAAGCACTAGGTAACCTGTCTACCACACAAGGAGTGGTTCTGGCCCAGAAATTGTAGTTGTTGGCCATCTGGGCAATCTTTTCCATCTCTCTCAACTTTTTTATTTGAAAGCCTGCATTTGCACTTGTTTCCTTCCTATAACTAGTCTAGTTCAGATACATATTCTTACTTTTAGCACTTGAATTTGCTTACTCTTGCTCAGCACTTGTTCAGAACTTGTTGTAAGCACTAAATAAGCTACTAATTACTATAGCACTAAACCCTCCTCATTACCTAGAGGAAAACAGTTTTTGAACTTACTTTTCTCACTTGCTTACAGAAAAACAGCTCTTGTACTCACTTTCCTCACTTATCTAGAGGAAAATATTTTTTTATTCAGGCATTGTCCAAGGGTCAGCTCCCAGTGTTCTCTCCTGTCTATCTGATGAATCTGGGCACCTTGGGGCAGTGTAGAAATTGCCTCATGTACAAAGACAATCCTCTCCTTCTACCACCCAACACTACAACCTGTGAGAGATGCACTTATCTAGCCAAACTGGAGGTAAAGCTCTCTCCAACCAAGACCAAACTTGACATTCAAGAGGAGAAGGTAAACACTTGCACCACACCATACTTATCACATAGTCTCACTAAATCTACACCACCAAAATCCACACATAGAAACACAAAAACATTCACAGAGGCTCTCAATAATAATCTGCCCAAGCAACAGAGACCCCCAAAGCAGAAACACAAGCAACTTCCACCCCCAAACACAACCCAAATGATATATATCCCACAGACTCAGTGTGCCAGTCAACCACAGCCAATAAGGCAAAATAACGTATCCAACACACCAGTCATAGATGAGTCTATAGTCAGGCACACTGATGTCCCACTCACCAAGCTAAACAAGGAGAAGGTTACTGTCAGCTGCCTGTCGGGTGCCAGGATCTGCCTCATAACCCACACACTCAGGTCACTCCACAACAAGTAAAAATATGACTCTGTCATTGTCCATGTTGGTGTGAATAACCTGAGACATACCTCCCTGGACTACATGAAAAGAGACATGGAAGAGCTCTCCAATCTTGTAGCCCAGGCAGGTATGACCCTAGCCCTGAGTAGCATTCTGCCATCACCCAGAATGATACCGCAGTACAAGGACAAAATGATTGACTTCAACAATTGGCTGAGCTTCTCGTGTTATTCTCGGGGGATCCAGTATTTGTCTGCTTGGGATGACATGGTCAACAGGCCATGATGCTTTGCCAGAGATGGCCTGCACCTGTTGCCCTTGGGATTCAGGATACTGGCTAAGGCTCTTGCCACCCCTATAGTGCCTTTTTTAGGCAAGGTTCAAATGACAAATTCACAACCATAACAGGAACAGGCAAGCAAATACTGAAGGTAATACTACTCAATGCTGGAAGTCTAAATCTCAAAATGCACTCACTCAAGGCACTCCTTAAAATGGAGAACATCGATATCTGTGCAGTGACTGAGACCTGGTTCAAGGTTCCAGAGAGCACCCCTGTACTACCAGGCTATAACTCATACCACACTTTTCGGCCATGTAACCTGGACCGGAACACCAAAGGGGGAGGTGTGTCTATATTCATTAAAGTTATCCACATCTCCAGGCTAGTTGCTCAGCATAATGCATCTGAGGTTATCCAAGTGCAACTAACTCTGGGCAAAACTGCAATCCAAATTGTAGCTTGCTACAGATCCCCCACCATGCCCCAAGATTCCCACTCCTCTTTTCTTGATGTACTGGAAAATATTAGGGTTCAACCAAACACCCTAATAATGGGCGATTTCAACTACCCCACCATTAACTGGGAAAACAACTCATGTACCAACTCCTTCACACAGCGCTTTCTGGAATTCATAAATTACAATGCCCTGGATCAACTTATCCACACCCCCACCAGGGGCAACAATATCCTAGACCCAGTCATTACAAACATGAGTGACCGGTGTTCCACACCTGACGTCAACTCCTCGTTGGTCCGATCTGACCATAAGCTAATCACCCTTGATATCGACATCCTGCCCCCACCCCCCATTAAGGAAACCACAGTAAAAAATGTCTCCAAAGCCAACTTCATGATCCTTAAGACAGAAGTGGTGAACTTCATGACACTCATACAGATGGACAATACAGTTACGACTGCTGAATCCTACACAAATGCACTCTATAAGCACTTACACAAGTGCATGGATTGTGCTATCCCAAACAGAACCAGGATGCTATCCTCTAAAAAAGGAAGCCAATCTGATGGTTCCCTGCCATAAACAAACTGTAAAACAGAAGGAAGAAATTGTTGCGAAAGAAAGTAAAATCCCATGAGTGGAGGAGCTCCCTGGTCAGCCTCAGTAAGAAGCTGAGATCCCTTATAAGATCCCCCAAAGCTAGCTGCAAAAACAAAATTGCCACTGATTCTAAGGACAACCACAAAGCATTTTATAGCTATGGCAAGAATATCAATGGCAACACCCAGATCTGCTCTGAGTTACAGCACAACGGCACAAAAATTACAGAACCAACTGATATTGCCAACATCCTGGCAGATAGGTTCAGTGCTAACTTTAACTCATACCCCCTAAAGGGCCCATATCTATACAGGATGAATGCAGAGTCCCTGTAATCACAACTACACAGGTAAAAGCTGCACTCTATAAAGCCAAAAACACAGCATCCATGAGACCGGACAACATCCCAGGCTGCATTTTATACGAACTTCAGAACGAACTGGCTCCCCACCTAAGCACCATGTTCAATCATAGCCTCACATCAGGCTTTGTGCCCACTGAATGGCATACAGCAACAGTTATCCCACTCCACAAAGGGGGAGCCACCACTGATACCAGGAACTATCGCACTATTAGACTGACGAACCTGGTCTGCAAGGCCATGGAACATATCATCATAGAACTCATAAACAAAGACATAGTTAACCTCCAAACTCTGGACCCCACCCAGTTTGGGTTTGTGAAAGGCAGATCATGCCTCTTGAACCTGATCGACTTCTTTGAGGCAGTCACCAAAGCTGTAGATGAGAGTAAGGTGGTTCACACAGTCTATCTTGACCTCGCCAAGGCTTTCAACACCATCACCCATTCTGGAATCATAGCTAAACTCACTAAACTAGGTATAAATCCCTACGTCACAAGATGGGTTGCCAACTGGCTCACTCACAGAACCCACACTGTAAAAGTTGCACACTCCAAATCTGACCTCAAACCAGTGACAAGTGGAGTACCACAGGGTTCAGTCCTGGGACCTCTCCTGTTTGGTATCTACTTCTCTGAAGTACAGGCTAACACAGAAGGCCTCTGGCTAACAAAGTTCACAGATGACTGCAAACTAGGAACCATAGTCGAGTCCCCAAATGATGGGTAGAATTTTAGGAAGAACTTGTAGTTTGGACTAAAGATCAGAATACAGTCTGTGACAGAGCTAAGGCGCACTCAGGTCCAGGCAGGGTATCCCCATGGTTATGGTCAAGCAGACACATCCTCCAGCAGACATCTGTGATAGTCAGGTAGCACACAGAGATCTTGCTAAGGTCATGGGATAGGCAGTGCAACTTCTGGCAGAGCCAGCTCTCATAGGCAGGGATGTTCAAGGGAAGCTGAATGCACTGTCATGCATGGCCATGCTGCCACAACACATTGAGTTATAACATGTGCAAAGGCTGTGTCCAACGGACAGACGCACACACACACACACACACACACACACACACACACACACACACACACACACACACACACACACACACACACACACACACACATACACATACACACACACAGACAAACCAGCCCGGCTTGCAGCATATTCCACAGTCCAATGACCCTGACCACTCACAGCATTAAACCCCACCTCACACTTCTGACACTTACCCTACAAGCAATTGCTATTGTAATACACCACCTCACTGCCACTCACACATCTCTCTGAAAGACACACATTCCTGTACTCCCTTGTCCACCTGTGATAAAACTATACCCTGTCCTGTGTACTTTGTTACTTGAGTAGCCTATATCTGATGCCCACTGTGGCCATCTTATGTATGGGTAAGCACAGGCTTGTGCTCTGTATACAACATTTGTACTGTTATGTATCAGCATAACCACTGTGTACTTAGGCAATGGCTTCCCAACATCTGCAAATGATGGAAAGTATGTCCTGCACTTTCACCAGTAATGCATAGGGAGCCTAACTCATCCAAGTCTGATGTACTGCATGACCCAGCAATGCACAGGTAAGCAGGGTCTGGTATTTTTGTATGCATCATTTTTACTGTATGTATCAGCTTAGCTCTTGTATAGTTATGTTGTAAAGCTATGTGCAATCCACTGCTTCTGTGTCAATGCCATGGTGTACTGTGCCCACTATGATCATCCTCTGACTCCTCATCTGTGTGACCTGCTGCTTCCTGTGATGCTGGGGAAGTGTGGCTGCTGCATGGGTGCAGCATGCTGTGACTGCTTTTTGAGAATAATATTAAGTATCATTGCGTACATGGTCAGTGTTTTTGAACAAGTGGTAAGTTCATACTCAAGGCCGTCATCTGATGTATCTAGACAGCGACAATGTGACTTCAGCAGCTAAAACACACACTCTGTGAAGTTCTAACTTGAGAAAGGATATGGTTGTAACCCTTGGTCAGTTGGGTTATATGGATTTCTGATAGGTGTCCTGAGCCACAGTTCAAGAGCATAGCCATCATCCACCAGATGACCCTGTGGAAAGTCACCCCTTACAAACTGTTGACAGAGGTCACAGGTGTGTCACATGTGAAAGTCATGGAAACTGCCTGGGTGACCTGCGTACACATTGTAGACAATACCGTGTGCATTTCAGACCACCTGACAGTTGATAGAGTGATACTCTTTATGGTTTACATGCCTCCTTTCTGATTCACCAGGTTGAGCCTTTTTTTCAATGTGGGTACAGTCTATGACCCCCAGTACCACATGGAGGCAGGCTATAACACAGACATCCTGCATGGTGTTTGTTCTCTTCTCTTCTTCTGGGTATATGGTAAACACATTATGTTCCCCCACATGAAGTTTGGCATCAAGGGTCTGATGGAATAAAGCAAATTTTTGAGATATCCACAGTGTTTCTCCTGTAGGTCATTGAAAGGTTCGTGTAGCTAGTATACATAAAACAACACATAATTTAGTGTCCACTAGGATGTGGACTCCACAGCTCCCTTGGTTTTGCCAATGAGGCTGGTGTTGAGGCATGGTGTCCTTGTCCACACAATAATGGTCCACTATCTCATCGTCATGCAAAGCATGGAATGTTAAGAGCAGTCTGAAAATCCTCTGTTTAGGGCAACATTGTGTACCATCAGCTACAGCAGCTGCTATAAAAGCCTCTCGCAAAATACAAGTTTACACGGCCTGCAGTATTCCATAACATTATTTAATGTCTTACACTGTCTGAACGTGAGTATCTGTTTTGTATAAATCTAAGACGGGTGCAGCATCATTGTGTAATGTTTGCATGTTTTTGAATCACTCCACCATGTTTATTTGCCTCATTAGCTTATATGACACTTACATGACACTTCATTATGTGGCCACTAGTGTATAACACACTCGGTCATGTTATTTTGGTTGGGTGCATCGTGTAGCTATATTTTCTGATTCGCAGGCACCTTACCCATTGTGCTCATCACATAAAGTTCCTTAGCAGGATGCAGTGAAGTTTATTTCAAAAGAAATAGTGAATGAGAGTAGAAATTCCTTTGCACAAATGTGAGTCTAAGGAATAAGGCATTAACTGCACTGTCGGTGTACTTTTTATTCTAGGGGTTTTTATATAAAAATGTTCTATGGGGCAGTCTGGAGACATTCATTCATGCTGATTCCTGTGTTGATGGCCAACAGGACAGTGCAATGTAGCAGCGGTGCTGACTCTTTACTCTTCTAGCTGCATGACTGGGTCACATGTTGTTTGATGGAGGGATACCTTATGGTTATGGTGCCTCTGGGCTAGAGCCACGCCTTTGATACTGTAGATACAGGATGGGAGGGAGTGAGAGGATTTTGGAGTGGGATCCAAAAGAAAAACTTAATTTCTTACTACTACTACTACATGGTGCCTGTGGAAGGTTGGACGCTGGGCTGGCAACTCAACATTGTAAAACTCCACTGCCAGTTGTTCTGTGGACTGTTGTTCTGCCATGGCAACCCCTAATGGGAAAAGCCAAAAGGAGAAGAAGACTACTACACAGTGGCAATTAGGGGAACTACCTGACAAAATGTATTGAAATTTAACATTAATGCCCTTAAATGAGGTAACATGTTAGAATTAAAATGTTTGATAAAAATTCTTCACTTATAACATTAACCTGTTGAAGTGCTCATGGGGAGTGGGGAGCAGAGTCTCCATTGATATTTAATAAATCCTGAAGTGGGTAGATAGGTGTCAATTACCATTTAGTGCAAAAACTTTATGGCTATGTATTTTTACAGGGGAGATCAGGAAGAAGCACAAATGTTTAAAAGGCAGCTTAAGATGGTAGGGGAAGAAGAGGAGTAATGCGTTCCCATGGAAACATGAGCATGAAAGGGCAGTGACAGAGACCAAGCAATGGTCTAGAGTAAATTTGTATTTTATTGGTTTATACACTTTGTTTCACTGCTTCATGGAAAAGTACTTCAAAACTACAGGGGTGCATTTACAAGGAATGTGCGTTTCAGTGCATTTTGAAGGAATGTTAAGTTTCAAGGGAAGAGAAGTTTACTGTTACTCATGCTAAGTCTGTTTTCATCGTACAACTGTTTTGTTTGGCAAATGACTGTCAGTCTTTGTGCTATAAAATTTCAAAGCAGTGCTAGTAGCACAACAGGTAGCATATTTGCCTGTGGTGCAAAAGACTGTAGGTTCTACTGCCACTTCATTTAGTTGGATTGCTGATATTACATTGCACTTTAAAAGAGGGGGGTCAATGGCCTCCTGAGTGCGTCATCCTTTGGATGAGATGTTAAAATGAGGACTCATCTATCTGCGTTAATGGTAGGTGTTGTTAAATTTCTTGCATCCACCTGAGATATTGAAAAGAGTAGGGGCAAGTTCCCCAATGTCCTTGCCAAATTTCCCCTAGTGATACAAATACCAACAAGGGTCTACCTGAAAAGACACTACCAGCCTAGTGGGACTTACCTGATCAACAAAGGATACTGAAATTATTAAAGTAAATTCATATTTCTGCCTTCATTTCAAAAGTAAAGAAAAATAGTGTGCATGCTGACAGTTTTTTTAGCAGTTTTTATAGTAATTAGGGAGAGTCAGACAGACTGAAGCTACAAATGAATAGGCTGAAAATAGTAGAGATACAGCAGAGGAATACAAAAACAGCAATGATTCTATGGCTATCAGAGCAAACTGGGAGACAGCAGTAAAAAATTCAGTAACAGTAACAACATTACAACTGACCAATAATAATTCAAGTATAGTGAATGTTCTCTGGATAGCAGAGCAAATAGGGCAACAGGAATAACAACAATATATTCTAGCAGCAAAAATCTCAGAAATCTAGAAATATGACACATGAAGAGATTCAACAACGTCACTCAAAAATACTTTTGTCTGCTTTGTCTGAGGTATGTTAATGTGAGAGTATATGCTGCTTGTAGACTAAACAAACGTCACCTGTGCATTGCTACTGCAACCTTATTTCTTCACCTAATATGGTCAGCTGTTGGTAAATGAAATGTTTCCTTCATAACTGCTTCTGCAATGAATTTTGCCTGTTTTTGAAACTCAGTCACTAGCACCAAACATAGAACTCCATCCATTGTATTGACAGGCTGGCAAGGAATCAATTAAGAAGGAGTTTTTAAAACCACATGATGGCTTTGAAAAATATTGTCTATTCATTTCTCTCATGATGTTGTTCCTTGTGATCTGAATCTCTAAAATAACATTTTGACTGTGCAGTGTTACTGTCATTATAAATAAGCTATCATTATCTGTCAAGTAAAATATCAATAAAAAAATTGCTGTTGCCGATGTGAAATTGTTCTGTGAAGTAGTTATTCCAGAATTACTTTTGATTCCTTTTTATATTTTTGTATTATTTCAGACATTGGCTCAATAAACATTTTATTAGGTGCTGACAGACCACTGTTTTTCATGCCAGTAGCATTCTACGTACTAAACACTGATTTTGGTGGGTAAAATTCTACCTATATGCCTTTGCAAACTTGATTAAAAACAGAAAACTAAAACATCACAAATGACTGTAGCAAATAGAAAAAACAAAGCACAATGGTATCACAGCTGCATAATACTAGCAATAAAAAATTGTCTCTGTACATGACAAAATTGTCAAACCAGTAAGATTACTTGTGTTTATCTTGCTATTTCCGAGTTGCAGCCTTTAGTTTAAATGAACAACACTGGTTCCTGCGATTGCTGCTTAACTGTGCTTCCACCACAAGAAGACAAAACTGAATGAGCTGAAGACTGTAACCTCTAAAATGCATTCATTGAAACAAATGGCCAAAAAAATACTTTTAAGTGTTTTTTGTTTGACTGGCAAGACACCCCCCACATCCCTGAACTTACGTACACCAGCTCCATTGCTGCACCAAAAAGAAAGGTGAAATTCCCCCCAAAAAGGGCATCACTGCTGGCAGTACTCACAGACAGTGATTTCCTATGAAGGAACTCTGATCATCGGCAGGTTAAGTCTCAGGCACCTGAAGCAGGAGAGTTCAATTTTCATCCATCCACAGGTTACCCTGTATCTTTTTCAATTATACTTAATGCATTTATTTAGTCATTCTTTAGTGTATACACACACACACACACACACACACACACACACATATATATATATATATATATATATATATATATATATATATATTTACAGCCTGCATTTGAAGAAAAAAAAAACAGTAGGGATTTTAAACTATGTTATTTTCATTGTGTCTATTCTCTATTACCCAAGTAGCGAAACAGATACAAGGAAATATGTTTTCTTTTTTGCATAGACCTGTGACCGAAACAGAAAAATATTGACTACATTATTTGTATGTATTTAAAGAAGTCATGCATTATATACGCCATTACAGATCATCACAGTTTAGAACTAACCACATTTTTCCCATGGTATGCAGTAAAACAAGTCAAAAGTTCCTGGAATGTTACTGCCAACTCCCTTGGTGTAACTTTTGCTAGCTGCGTCTGCTCTGTTTAGATGGCTCAATGTATATGTTTACCTGCTGCCATTCTGCTTAAGGCATTTGTTTGTTGTCTTTTGCTGTGCTTTCTTAACAACATCCCTATATCTAAACAACAAATCTGTGGAGCATTTTACACAGTTGATTTACTATCAAGACCAGCTACACAAACGTGATGAAACATTGTCTCTTCGCTGACTGAAACAAGTAATGCAGTGTGTGGCATAAACTAGTGATGGGGGAAACAAAGCTTCAAATGAAAATTCATATTTATTGTTTGAATTCCCCTTTTATGTAGTTTCTTACATGTTTTTCTGCTTTAGTTTAGGAGATATTTGGTAAATATTTGGTAAATTTGCAATGTCTTAGTGATTCATTGCTTTTATGCAAGTCATACAAAGAATGCATACCTGTTCAGACCTTAGCCTCATGAATGCAGTGATTGTCGAGTTTCAAAGATGGTCAAAACATTTTTGCTACTCAGAGTGTCATATGCAAAACTACATTCAAACTATATATATATATTCATTGTTATTGTTTCTGATTGTGGGGTACAGTAATTACATTTCTTGAATCCACAGCACTGCATGCCAATAAACACAGTAAACAACTGGCAAAAAAAAAAAAATATATATATATATATATATATATATATATATATATATATATATATATAAAATTAAAAATAAAGATATGTGTTTATTTTGCCCTTAAGACAATGCAGCAATGGGTATTGCTGCTTCAGACTTGGGGTCCACACCAGTCACATCCAGACAGGCTCAAAACTGAACAGAGTACAGTTATAGGCCTTAGCTTCCCAAGCCCTTCCAAAATGTCACTCTGTATTCAGTGCTTTACTCTGTTAGGTTATCCACAGCAACTACAGTTTAACTAAATTATTACACAAACACACACACACACTTCCAGGAATGGCCTATAAATACCCTTTCATCCTTTCAAGGTACTTATTGGCAACAGCCACAACAGCCTGGCACATAACTGCCAAAATGAAATATAAAAGCTGATGGTAGTTTTAGCTGAATATTCTTTACCAGAGGTGGATGACAGTCCTACACTAACAGGAAACAGTCACAAGCTATTGCAATGAAATAAACAGAATTATACGATAAAAGAAAATTAGATTGGCTAATACAATTTGAAAAGTTAAGTATACAAAGTACAGTTAAAAAAAAAAAATATATATATATATATATATATATATATATATATATATATATATATATATTTAAAATAAAATGTTTCAGAAACTTACTGTTTCAGAAAAGCATATAGTCCTATAGCAAGCAGATCCAAGTAGAGCTGAGCATAGACAGAGAAAAAAGGCTACTGTGATCTGGGTTTCCAGGAAGAGCATTCTAACACCTGACCCTCTGGAGGGATATTCTAGAATGGATCACCACATGTGGCATGTAACAGCACAATTCTTTCAAACCAGTTTCCATGTTTGTTTGTGTCTTTCGGCTTTTCCCGGTTAGGGGTCGCCACAGCAGAACTCCGGTCCGCTAATGATTGGTAGTTGATTTTTACGTGCAGAGTTACCAGCCCTGACGCATGCCCATTCACGCATGTCTCCATGCAGAAGACGCTCGTGCTGAGAATCGAACCGGACAGCGTCTTACTGTGAGGCGACAACGCTACCGCAGCACCACCACCGCGTCAAATTCCATTGTACTTTCTATGCAAATCAAAATTTAAACTAAAACAACAGACATCAGAGGAATCATGTAATCCTTTAAATAATATGAAGTGATTGGTCCAGTTGCATATCTAAATGCCATAACAGCAGGTTAATCGCCCACTGAGCTTGGCTGAATGAGTGTGTGTGTTTGTGTGTCTTTCCCCCTCCTCCAGAGAAAAAGTTTACTGTTCTTCTCCTATTTCATTTAGTTGACTGCAGTTTCACAGCAAAAAAGTTTGTCTCCTATAACCTTCTTCACTTTTTTATAGTGTTTATGTTTTACATATGTGCCACTTTTCAGAGAAAAAATACAGGCTTTTAGATTGCATTCAATTATAAGGCATTTCACAGTTTAACTGTTTTAAAAAAGTTAGTTTCAGATATAGTTGCTCAGATCTCTCTCTCCTATCTAGAGAAGTTTGCTCAATAAGTGATATCTGAGTTGAAGGTGCAGCCTTAAATATACTGCCTAGTCCATTATTTGTGGCGCATGGATAGGATGCAAGACTTTAGGTTGGGGGAATTCACCTCCACCAAGAGGCCTGTTACTAGTGGTGTCCCATGGGGCTCGGTTCTGAAACCTCTCCTGTTCAGAATATACTTTTCTGAAGTCAAATCAAATGTAGGGGACATTTGCTTGACTAAATTTGCTGATGAATAAAAGCTGGGTGCAATCACTGAATCCCCCAGAGATGTAGGTGCCATCCAGGAAGGTCTGATACAGACAAATAACTGGTGCCAGAGTCATGGTTTAAATCACAGTGCAAAAAGTGCATAATTATACCCTTTTGGAAGACAATTACACTTGCAAATTCAACACTGATAACACTCTGTTAAGTGTTGACCCTGTGGTAAGGGACATGGGAACTCAGATTGACAGGAGCATGAACTTTAATCACATTGAATCCATGGTGATGGTGAGAAAATCCATCTACATTACAGAACTTATAATTAAGAGCTTGGCATCTAGATCTAAGGAGATCTTAGTTCCACTATACTCAGCACTCATTAAACCAATAATTGAGTACAATGCACCCTTTAGCATGCACCTGACAATGTATTTGTAACAGCTAGAGCAGGCACAGAGGCTTCCTCATTAAAAGAGTACATGGTGTAAATAAAATGTGCTGTGTACACTGCCTCAAACCTTGTCCCTGTTCTCACTGTCTTACAGACTATGGAGGGGTGATCTATGCCTAAGTTACAAGTCATTCTCTGATCCAGCCCTGATGGATCTGCTACCCATTTACAAAACAAACAGCACTAGAAGTACCCAATCAAAGGATCTAAGCCAAATCTGTGATATAAACAAAATATTTTGGAGGGACAGGTATGTGTCTCTGACATTACCCTTTTTCTGGAACAGACTCCACATTCATGTGAAGCAGATCTCTTCCCTAAGCCAATTCAAATGCAGTTTGGACCAATGGATGAGAAATAGCAAATTCACACCTGGCTTATTGCCTGAGTTCCTTTGGGATAGAGACAGCTTGTAGATGCTCTAAGGCACATACATATACCAAAGCCATTCTAGTCCATGGGTATTGATAATTGGAAAAATTGAGGCATGAATTGCTAGCCTTATGACAGCTTTAGGAGCAGTAGCCTAGTAACCTCCTATGATCTCAGCAGACCATCGGCATTTCTGTTTCTTGCACTCTTCCTATACTGGATTATCATGATTTAGGACTAAAATCCCAAGTTTCTTCTGATTGGCCCTATGCATCCACCTTAATGGAATGCTGACCTGTAACCACAATGAATTAGAAAGGATTAAAGGTTTTTGAGAGCTCAAACTATCCCCAAACATTTTCTTTTCTATAGCTGCATATGATTCCTCCCTGGGCAGAAATCTATGACTATTATATGCTGCTGAATGTTCTTTTTCCATTGAGGAAACCAGGCTAACTACAGCCCACAAACTATGATTTGAAGCTTCTACCTCAGGAGTTAATTGTTGATTAACCAGGAGTGGTTAGTACAGAGTGGTCCAGTTAACAAGGCCTCCTTCAACTTTATTGCCCACCACTACCATTAATATGTGATGTACAGAAGTCATGTTTCTATGATCTGCACCACTATATCCTGATAGAATATAACAGAAAAACAAAACAGAAAAAAAAACTATATATATATATATATATATATATATATATATATATATATATATAGGGTCTCTATTAGATCAACGAAAAGGCAATCTGTCGAATGGCTGAAAAGTAGCATATTCCGGACCTCGCATTCGGTTTTGTGAGATTGTGGTACAGCGAAGATTGGAAAATTTGCCCTTTCCTCACTGTAGGGCAATCTCAAAGTTGGTATATATAATTAGCAAGGGGTGTGGGGAGCACTGCCCCCCACAAATCCGATTTTGAATATTCAGAATATTCGACTTTTTGGCCAATCAACAGATTGCTTTTTCGTTGTTATAATAGGGACCCTATATATATATATATATATATATATATATATATATATATATTAGTTTACTATCAAAAGATAGAATTAACGTTTGGCAAACACAGGAATATCGAATGGCGGTTGGATGATTTCCTTGTTGCCAAACGTTAATTGAGTGAAAGATTTGGCATTCACTGATAGGACTTTGGTATTATAAGTACAGATTGCGGTACAGTGTGGACTGGGAAAAACATCCCTTTTCTCACTGTAGTGCGATCTTGGAGATGGAATATATAGCTAGCAGGAGGTGTGGGGGGTGCAGCCCCCCTGCAAAACAGTGAATTCCAGGGTAGGAGCTAGACATACTTTAGCTCCTATGTGGACATCCCATTCAATATTCTATATAAATGTCAAATCTGCTGAATTCGTTCATCTGATTCGACATTTACACCTCAATAGTATGCATGGATTCGGCATTGTGATTCGATGTTAAAAATGGATTTTATTTTTAACATCAACATTTTGATAGTAAACCTGTATGCGTGTGTGTGTGTGTGTGTGTGTGTGTGTGTGTGTGTGTGTGTGTGTGTGTGTGTATATATATATATATATATATATATATATATATATATATATAGATATATAGATATATATATATATATATATATATAGATATATATATAGATATATATATGAATCTACTTTGGTAGATCAAATTAACACATAACCGAAATTGAAATAATCGAGATGAAAAGATCGGAAAGTAAAAATAGCGAAAGTTTACAATTCCAAAACTATAAACAATGAAATGCAACTGTGCATGTCAAGTACCAGACAGAACTTCTGAATGGAAATTGTGGGCACACACAAAAATCAGGTACCATATTAAAATATATAATTTAACACACAAATATACATTTTCAATGTCTTTGCATGGGGCAAGCCCCCTACACCACCCATGTGGAAGGATGTGCCCCCCACATCCCCTGCAAATTATATACACCATCTCTGAGATCACACTACAGTAGGAAAAAGAGTAAATTTCACAATCCTCACTGTAAAGTAATCTCTATTAACAAGTGTTGAAAATGGGGTATTTTTTTATTAAAGTTAAGTGTTTAAATGTAGTACCTTTTTTTTGTGTGTGTCCGTGATTTCCATTCAGAATTTCCAGATGTATTTGACATCTGTAGTTGCATTTTGTTGTTTGTAGTTTTGGAAATGTAAACATTCACTATTTTGACTTTCTGATCTTTTCTTCTCAATCATTTCAGTTTCGGTTTTGTGTTAATTTGATCTTCTGAAGTAGATCCATATATATATATATATATATATATATATATATACATATATATATATATATATATATATATATATATATATACACACACACACACATACACATACACACACACAAATCAGGAATGCCCAGTGGACACACAATTTATTTTCAGAGGTAAAACTAATAATCCAAATTAGCATACTTTTTTTCAGAAAAGCACACAGTCTGATAGCAAACACATGAAAGTAGAGCGTAAAAAATACTGAAACAACTGGCCTCTGAAGGGATGTTTTGGGATGGGCCACCACTGGAGACATAGTTAGCACAATTATTCCAAACCAGTCTTCTTCTTGATTCAATAGTATTTTCTAATTCAGTCAAAATTTAAACTAGAATGGAAATACGGTGTATAAAGTGAATGAAAGCAGAAGCAAAAAAATATGGTATGATGGAGGAAGTGATAATTGGAGACTTAGATTAGTACTGATTGGTAGAATGATGGAAGGTGGCACAGCAAATGATAACATGGATATGGTGAAGAAAGCAGGAAGAGTCAAATACTGGGAAAAAGTTCAGGCATAAGGAAGACTGAAGACATGGATAGAAAATAAAGAATAAATAGAGGCAGATAGGAAGATGTTGGGAAGGAGCAGTGAAGATTCCAGAACTGATGGATGAAACAGAGATTAGGAGGAAAAAATAAAAATAAATGAGGTGAACATTAAGGATTGGCAGAAAATGGGTGAGAGAAGGAAGGAATGTTACAGGAATTTAATGGAAAAATTATGAACTAGATGAAAAGAGAGAGGGAAAAAATGGACTATATTTATTTATTTATTTAACATTCATTTATAGGGAAAGTCTGACTTGGAATGAAGCCAATTTTCAATGGACGCCCAGGGAGAAATGTTCCAGATGCATGTCTTTTTATATTGGATGAGGAATTGTCAGAAATGATACAGCTACAAAGATATATAATCGAGGCTAGCTAGGAAATTTAGAATTTTTGCATGTAAATGCCTACATAAATACTTTTATTAATCAACAAGATTAGCTAAACTGTTTGTAGAGGGTAAATGAAACCTGCTGGAGATGTATAAGAAAAGGTGGAAGTTGGAGTCAAATCTATTGGGACTTTAAGGAACTGAGGGAGTATTAAGATGAGATAAGACAAACTCTGAGGAAAAGCAGGGTAGAAGATAAGCCATTAACAAAAAGGATATTCCTGTTAGGGACTGAGAACGGCATACCAAAAGATAAGAAGGACATGGTAGGATAAAAAATGTTAATAGGAAAGAAGGCAATCAGTAGCAAACAGAAGAAAAATGAAAGGCCAAGAGGGAAGAAGTAGAAGGATTAATGATGTAAAACTTGAGGATGGCATAGGGCAGACAGGTAAAGAGTATGACAGCTGAGAAATATAGGAAAAGATTGAAAGTTTGGTTAATGTGGATGGAAAATAATGTGAGGTCACACAGCACGAGAGATAGAGAGATGTGAATGGGATGATAGACATGTAAATAGTTAACTTTCCATTGGGGAGAGTTGGAGGAGAAATTGAAGTTTGGTTAAAATGGTTAAAGGCAAAATAAAAAGTGGACAGTTGTCAAAATAACATAAAATTCACTACCATGAGAACTAGTTGAATAATATGAATACTGAAAAATTGAAGAGAATGCATTTAATAGTTAGTTACAGTAAAGTATGGTGTTAAGTAAAGAAGTGATATAATGCGACTGCTGATATTAAACTGGATGGAATGTACAAAAAGGATATATTAATGAACCAATCACCAGCTATCAGTAGGGAATTGAAACACACCATACATGTGGATTGTATTGTATGCAAACAGATATTGTGAATTAAAGAACAAAGAATAAACTAAAACAATGTACCTTCCCTGAATGATGTGATACCTTAAATAACGGGAAATTACTAGTTCAACTACATGACTTAGTTTTTTGAGCAACAGGAAGTAGGTCATTGTGCTTGGCAGAAAGTGTGTGTGTGTGTCTGTGCACCTATGTGTCTGTGCGTTTCACTCCACACAGAAAAGAATTACTGTTCCTTTACGTTTATACTTTAGAGTTAATTGTAACTTCACAGCAGACATTATATGCCCTTCACAATCCTGCCCATGTTTTTCACAGCATTAATGTCATATATATTTGCTCTACTTCACAGTAAAATGTTTCTATACAATTATCTTACATTTCATACCTTTTTTTGCATTCTTACTAAAAATATTTGTAGTTCTATACACAGTTTTTCACACTGCTAAGATGCTAGGATAAATTAAACAACTCAGGATCATATTAACTATTACAGAAAGAAAATATTGAATATGAGCCAAGTTATAAAGCAGTATGTTTAATGTATCTCTTAAAAGTTGCTTCTTAGTTATGCACATATCTGAAAATTTAACTGCTACCATATCTTGAAGTACACCAAGAACATGTCCATTTTATTTTTCATTTTTCCTTAGAGGAGGTCTAGACTTTGGTTTTACATCCTGTAATAAAATTCTGCATGTGCTGTGGGACAGCATAAGTTGCAGCTTCTGAAAATACTTTAAGTATCAAGTTCAAGGAAAGCTAATGAGTGCTAAAATTACATTCATGTCACACTTCTACAAACTATTAATGCTACTAAGCTGCTGTTTGCTAATTTCAATGCAGACTAGTGTCTGGACGGTGTGAATAGTTTTGACCTGAAATTTTCCACACTTTCTTTTTATGGCTCTGGATTGTGGAACACCCAAGATTAATAATTTAAAATGATTTGCCATATTCTTACCTACATGATTGTTTTCTTGATGTAATCCCTCTTTCTGTGGGTTCACCATAATTGTTTCATGGTTTTCAATCATTTCCCTATTTTCTCTGTCATTTTTCATCCAGTGATTCTCTGTCTCCATGTAATTCTCTGTTGAAATTTCTCTGATCTTTGATTTCATGAAAAGGATTCCACCAAGGCAGTCAGTTCAGTGCATGTAACTGATTCTGAGGACGGGGATGTTATTTCTAGTGATAACAATGATGTCCAAGTTATTGGTTTAACTTCTGATGTTGGAGTTCTAAATCCTTAAAAGGATGAGCCTTATTTGAATTCAGCAGAAAGTTCAGAGGTTAGCAATGTTAGTGTTAATGAGGTTATGTAGCCTTCTTCATACCCTAGTGAAAGCTATTTGGGAAATCACAAATAGTATGAGTTCTACTAGGATACAATAAATACCTTTTGCTATTTTTATTTCTTTTTTTTTTAATTGGTGGCTGCATTACTTTCATTTTGTGGTCACACTTATTGTTATCACTTTTGGTTCACAGCTATATACTGTTGTTTTTGTTAATGATTTGAGTGGTAGCAGTATGTGTATGTGTATGAATAAAGTGTTTTGTTTGATATGTAAGGCAGGAAGTTAGTGAACCTAAATTTTCATGTTGTTCTCAATGAATATTACAGCAGAACTACTAATGCAACATTTAAAGGAAAGCCAAAAAGCCAAATACACAGCAAAACAAAGCAAAAAATAATTTAGCTTCCTGTAATAGAATTTACAGTACATGGATGCAAAAGAATGGTAAAAGAAGGCATTAAGGAAATAAAATGTGAGTGTGAGTAGTACAAACATAAGAGAATCTCTATGATTATTTTCTAGATTTCATGAGAATATATTTGAGCAGTCACACAAATAAATGCTAATTATAGCGAAAGCAAATAGAGAGAAAAGGAAAAAAAAAGGGGAGCTGTATGTCCTCTTTACCGTATTCCAATGCATCAAATATGAAACAGTCTTTAAATATCACATCTAGTTATTGATTGTCATCAGTGTCTAGTATAGAAAGTAATGTGAAAAAACATTGGACATGCAAGACTCTCGCAGGTGAACTTAAATGAAGCAGGGAGCATTAACTCAACTTAAAATTTGTGTAAACACAAATGATAGGAAGATTTTCTTGGTCTAAACACAGGCAAAAAAATTTTTATGATAGGTAGTCATAATGGTTAAGGCAAAACATATATGAGAGGCATGGATTTAAAAGTTTAGGTATAACCCTAACATAAGAAACTTAAATTCCAGGTTTAAGTATAACATCATATGAGCAGTGTACCATTTACAATGCAAAGGGTAAGGACAACTCGTTAAAAAAAAAGATCACATAAACTAATTTTAGAAATATTAACTCATTTCAACCTAGTGATGTCTCCAGGTGTTTCTGCAGTTACATGCTGTGGGCAACAAGTGTCAAATATCGCTTGTTCATATTTGCATTAATAATTCCAAAAGGCTTTGGGATTGGTTAGAGGTTTTATAAATTTTTGGTGATTAAGTGTTTTCAACAACTCTGAAGAAGTATGCACTTTACAGACAAAAGCACTTAGTTGTTGATTTTATAATAAATCTGTGAAGCCACTGCTCTGAGTTTTCTTTTATTTATTTAATTTATTTGTTGAGTTTTTTCTTGGTTCTTAGTTATTTTTCAAGAGGATTTGGAGTGATGTCTTTCCAAAATGGGGGTCTGGTTAAATCCCAGGAAGCAGTCTTACCAGGCAAATTGACTGCGCTACTGCAAGAGATAACCAAATACTCTACGCCTTTAAATCCAATGGCCAGTAGAGTTACTTCCAGTTTGACGAAATGAACGAATGGAGGAGATTCAAATGGTGGTGTTTTTATCCATGATGGAGATATAAACTTAAGAACATGTCTGGATTACATCAGTGGACGCCCGATATATTCTGAAGTTGTTTCGTGTTCGCACAGGCATTCAGTGAGTAATCAACAAAATAATGTCAGTACTGACAATTGGTTAAACACACCGGCATTTTCATTCACCCGTTCAAACAGTGCTTGTCAAGGCACTTTGCAGTCACAGTTAAACAAATTTAAAAACAAACTTTCCAAACTTCGTAGTTTACAACTTGAAAACTCTTATTTCTATGAATGCTTAAGAGTTAAGCGTGTACCAAAATGTTTAGGAATTTAGAAATGTTGTAATGGGGTAGAAAACAATTCACCCTTACATAAAAAACTTATCAATTTATTTGATCAGACTGGGTTGAGACTGTTGGAATTATTTATAAAAGACAATGAAATTAAACTTGAACAACTCAATAATGATATTAAATTACTTAATTCTTCTATTAATGATGATTTACTTTTTTCTATGCAGCAAGTAGATTTTAATAATATTTCTTCTAAAAGACTAAATATACTGAATGAAATAGAGTTAGCAAAATTAAAAAAAACTTGCAAGGGAAAGGGTGGAATATGACTCAAGTAGAACATATCCAAGACCCATAGGTCCCATCTATAGGAATAATGGGACCTACGTCAATGATTCAATTGAAAACAATAACTTCCACACAGAAGGAACTCTTTCCACAGTGGAACACTCTCCTTTCTTAGCCAGTCCCCAGGTTCACCAGTGAGAGAAACTAGTAAACCAAAGGGGAGCCAATTTATCAAACTCTTACTCTGAACCCCAAAACAATCATTTCTCAAGGAATCAACAAAGAGAGAAAGGGAGACCAAAATGATATTAAATATCTGTCCCTGCAGGTGTTTTGAAAAGACTGAATTATTAACTGAAAATTAATTTAGTGTAGTTCAATTGGGTCTATGTTAATTTATCGAAGTTTCAAAACTTCAAAACCCATATGGCTGAGGCAATATGATCAAAGTTCTGAAACTTCAAAAACACAACAAAAACACTAAATAAAAACAAAGAACTTGACTTTTATGTTTTTGCAGGGGGCAAGCTTCCCTGCACCCCCCCGGGGGGCTACACTCCCAGCAACTCCTGCTACTTAAATATACCAACTCCAAGATCACACTACAACAAGGAAAATGGTAAATCTCCAATTCCTTGCGGTGCAACGATCTCAATTGAAAGTATTCAGAGTTTCACAATTTCGATCATATGGTCTCGGCCGTATGGCTTTCAAAGTTTTGAAACTTCAGTAAAACAAGGTAGACCCATTTAATTTATATACTGTGAATGTGTCTGATCTAGTCTTAAATGTTTTTAAAAAGGGTTTTAACTTTGTTCCTGCTTTCAGATTAGATATACTGAAAGCCTTAAAACAGCTTAAGCTTTTTAGTAGAAATTTAATTCTTTAGTTAATTTTTTCAGCTAGAACTACCATCTCCTTTGAACCTTTTGAATGTTTTAGTAGAAAGAGCACTTTTGTGCCACTAATGAATCCTTGGGTTACATTTTATTTTAGAAGATTTGTGAGAGTCAATTTAGAGATTTATCTAAGCGGAAAATGCCTTTTATGAGTAACCTCACTACAAATGAGTGATGTTGTTTAACCAAACTTATAGGCAACAAAAATATCTAGAATATGAAACCTGATAAGGGTGGTGGGGTCATGTTTATGGATAGAGTTGATTATTCAAGTAAAATGTTTTTATTGTTGTTAGATCAATCAACCTATAAAAGAGCTTTGAGAAATGAAATCAACATTGCCAATAATAAGTTGGTCTTTATTCTGAATGATTTATTATTACAAGGGGTTATCAGCCATGAAGTGTTTCAATACTTAAAGGTATGTAAACCCCTTATTCCTTCTATATTCAGGATACCAAAAATCCATAAATGTCAAAATGAGCCCCCCAAGGCCCATCGTGGCAGCAGGTAATTCAAAAACTGAGACTTTGTCCAAATATATTAATAGAAAATACATGGGGTTATTTAATACAAAAATGCACATTTTAAAAGACTCATGGTATCTATTGAAAAATTTGAATTCTGTTGTGCTTAATGAAAATGTTTTATTTATTGTGGTGAAGACCGTAAATTTATTCACTATTATACCTCACATCATAGGTATAGAATAGTTTATGTCTTTCCTTTGCCTTTGACAAATGATTTTTCTACCACTGAACTCCAGGTTCTTGTGTCACTACTTGAAATGGTGTTTACCAACACCTATGTTTACTTCGAGGGTGAATATTTCCACCAAATTTCAGGTGTAGCAATAGGGGCAGCATGTGCCCCACTATATGTGAATGCCATTTTAGCTAAATAGGAAGAAACAAATGTATTGTCTTCGGAATTTGCTCTCTTGCTTCATGCCTATTATAGATACCTGGATGATATTTTGATCCTGTGGAAGGTATCTATAGATCAATGGGAAGAGTTCTTTGTGAAGTTGAATGAATCAACTTATTTTTAAACTTTACATATAGCATTAATCCTGACAAGGTCAACTATCTGGATGTGATGATTTCCAAAGATGCTAATTTTGAGGGTTATACATCCACCATCTACCGTAAATAGACTTTTTAAAATTCCTACTTACATTTCAATTGCTGCCAACACCTACATCAAAAGAGGGGAATAGTGAAAGGCCAAATGTTTCGCCTATCTAGGTTAATCACCATTGTTGAGATTTTTAAAGATGAGTTAGATTATTTATGTAAGTTATTTTTGGATAGAGGTTAATCAAAAGCTTTACTCACTAATGTCAAGGAAGAAATTTCAGATGGTCGTGAAAACAAGTTTTTCCCTATTTTGAAACCAAAAACAGGGCACAATAGTCAGCACAAGTACAGACAAGATATTGGTGGGTCTATATCAGTTCATCGAATGCTTAATTGCATGAACCGCTATTCATCAAACCCTATTCAATGAAAGCTCAATTAAGTGAGCGATCATTTCAGCAAAAAAATTCCTAGGGAAAGGATGTGGTTGGCCATCATCAGGGATTTGCCCTTTTTTCCACTGTAGTGTGATCTCGGAGTTGGTACATATAGATAGGAGGAGTCTGGGGCCGAAGCCCCCCACTTTGCATGGTTTTACATTTTGTTGTATTTGTTCCAGTCAGTAGCTGGCCTACAATTTTTTTCCATAGGAAATGTTTGGCTCGAACGGTCATTCGCTTAACTCAGCTTTGGCTGATTTGAGTTTGATAATTAGCGATTCGCTTAATTAAGCTTTTGACTAAGTAATATAGATCCGATATAGGTGATACAAACCTTGCTTGGTAATTCCCTGCAGTTACGATGTACACAAATATGTTAACTCCATTAAGACAAATTGGGTTTTAGTGTTTAATGAATAAATTAAATACATTATTGGAGATTCCCACAGAGCTATTTTTAGTAAAGGTAAATCTATTCAAAATTTGTTAGAAGCAAATATGTTAATTTTTTTTTTTAAATCCATTAAATATTATGAATAAAGGTGGACATTGTAGTTATTGTAGATCATACAAGAGGGACCTTACATTGCGCTTGAGGGCTATGATAGAACACTTGTATGCCCAAGCAGATGCAACTGTCACAGTACTAGGGTTGTTTAATTACCCACCTGCACAGTATGCAATGCATTTTATGTTGGAAAAACTAATAGGAAACATAAAGGAAGAATAAGGGAACATGTATTATATGATATTAAAACGAAGAAGTCCACCAATGCACTTAACAGACATTGATTAGAATGCTTGTTACTGATAAAGTGCAAATGTTTGACGGGGGTGGGGTGATGTGGAAAGTTACCTTAAGTATAAAGAATTAGTTTGGCAGCTGAGGCTTACCAGCTCAGCCAACCCAGGTCTCAGCAACAGTATTTCTATTACTAGTGTGTTAAGGATGAAAGCCGACAAACTTTGATTATTTTTTGAATGACGATTATATATACTTTGTTTTCAAATAACATAAACCTTGACAATTTTAACACAGTGTATTTATGTTTTTTTAGGTCTTACATATACATTTTTTAGGTTTTTGCATTAATTTATATGTGATAGTTGTTTTGCATGTATTTTGATTCACTTATGATGAATTCTATTCTACAGTATATTAGTAGCACGAACTTTACAAGAACATATAAGATTTTTGAGAGATTCTGCTGTAAATAAGAATGTTAATTAACTAGACTTTCTGATTGGTTTATAAATTTCTCCACTCCCTGGAAGCTCTCTTTACCCTAGAGAATGCCGATGTCTGTGTGGTCTCAGAGACGTGGTTTAAAGCCGCGGACAGCACACCAACAGTGCAGGGTTATAATGCCTTCCAAACATTTAAACTAACTACTTCACAGGCAGGGACTGAAGGTGGAGGTGTCTCAATTTAGATAAAAAATAAATATACTTCAAGGCTGGTCAAACAGAACAATGCACTTGAGCTGCTCCATGTTCAAATCACCACAGGTAAAATCCAGTACCACTTCCTTGCAAGCTATAGGTCCCCTTCTATGACCCAGGAAACCCATACCATGTATTTAAACTTATTAGAAACACTAACCATCCAACCCAACACCTTACTCATGGGAGACTTTAATTACCCCACTATTAACTGGGAATCCTATATGACATCAAACGTACATTCACAGAGATTCGTGGATTTTGTAAACACAACCTCCCTGGACCACATAGTCATATAGTCAATACACTAACCAGGGGTGCAACCATACTGGATCTGGTCCTCACTAGTATGGGAAAGTGCTACACACCCCCTACTGTAATGCCTTCCCTGGTAAGGTCAGACCACAAAATGGTCTCCTTTGAAATAAAAATAAAACCTGGACCCCCAGATAAACTGTGAATATTCAGCAACTGTTCTAAGGCTAACCTCTTGCTATTAAGTGACAACCTTGCAAAATTTCAAGCCCCTATAAACCCTGAGAACACTTCTGCATATGCAGAACAGTTCAAAGAAATCCTGTACAAGCATGTTAATAGCTGCATAGATGTAGCTGCACCCACCAGGAAGAAGTACAGAACTAACTCAAATAACAAGCCACACTGGTGGAATCACAAAATCAATCAGATGTATAACAGGAGGAAGAAAATCATGGCAAAATTAGGAGGTGTAGCACCCAGCAGGATAAAAGCACTCTCATTAAACTAAACAAAACAACTCAGAGGACAAATAAAGTCTACCAAAGCCAAATTTGAGGTACGTTTGGCCTCCCAGGCCAAGGACAACCACAAAGCATTCTTTAGCTATGTCCGCAACCTCAAAGGCAATAAACAATTGTGTACAGAGGTCATTATAAATGGAGCCACCTATACTGAGCCAGAAGATATAGCAAACCTCCTGTCTGATAAAGTCAGCTCCAACTTTACTCCTGTCTCCCCCTCAACCTTCCCTCAGGAAATATCATCAAATATAAATTCCCCTACTATCACTAGGGAAGAGGTCCTTAATCCTCTCTCTAAGACCAAGAACACTGCATCAAAGGGCCCAGACAATATCCCAGGCTGCCTTCTAAATATCATAAAACATGACCTATCAGGGCCTTTGGAATTATTATATAACTGTAGCCTCCAAACAGGCTTCATGCCTCATGAATGGAGAAAGGCAACAGTCATCCCAAAGGTGGGCCATCTACAAACCCTGGAAACTGCAGACCTATAGGTCTCACTAGTCTTATATGCAAAGCCATGGAAAGAATTATCATGAAGATGATCAACAGAGATATAGTAAACCTTAATACAGTGGACCCAATCCAGTTCAGTTTCATCAAGGGCAGATCATGCCTAATCAACCTGGGGGACTTCTTTGAGAAGGCCACCAAAGCAATGGATGAGGACAAAATAGTTCACACTGCCTACCTTGACCTGGCCAAGGCATTTGACACAAAACCCCACTCAGGCACTGTTGACAAACTCAGGAGGTTAGGTATTAACCCATATGTCACCCGGTGGATAGCCAACTGACTCACAGACAGGACCCAGGAAGTTAGAATTGGGGAGTCCACCTCTACAAAGAGGCCAGTTACAAATAGAGTCCCACAGAGATTAGTCCTTGGACTGCTCCTTTTTGGCATTTACTTCTCAGAAGTCAAGGCCAGTGTCAGTGGTCTCTGGCTGACTAAATTTGCAGATTATTGCAAATTAGGAGCTGTCGTTGAATTCTCACACTGACACAAATGTTCTCCAGGAGAGACTGATACAGACAAACAACTGGTGGCAGAGTCATGGACTAAAACTAAATGCCAAGAAATGCATAATAGTATCCTTTGGGAAGTCATCCATCCCTGATAACTGTCATATTGACAACACCCCTCCCCTGAGTTGCCCCTGTAGTCAGGGACATAGGGACACACATAGTAATCTAGCCTTTGATCATCACATGTCTACAGTGGTGAGGAAATCTTTCTATGTTGTGAAACTTATAAACAAAGGTATGGCATTTAAGTCCAAGGAAGTCATTGTTCCACTGTATTCAGCATTCACCAGACCTATCATTGAGTACAATGACCCTTTGGTATGTACCTAACCAGACATATTCAACAACTGGAACGTCCACTGAGGTTCCTTACTAAAAGAAAGTAATATGCCCTATGCAGACCACCTCAAGGCCCTATCCCTGTATTCTGTCTCCTACAGGCTTTTGAGGGGAGATCTATGCCTGGCATACAGGGCATTGTCAGACTCCACTCTGATGGACTTCCTGCATATCCACAAAACAAACAGTACCAGAATTACCCATTCTAAAGACTTAAACCTTGCCTATGATATAAACAGGACCTGCTGGAGAGATAGGTATGTATCCCAGAGACTACCCTGTCTATGGAACATGATCCCCATCCATGTGAAGCAGAGTTCCTCCCTAATCCATTTCAAGTACATCTTGGACAATTGGATGGGAAACCAGAAATTAATCTCTGGTTTGGCACCTATGTCTCTAATGGACAGAGAGGTAACCTGTAAATGGTTCCAGGCCCATGCTTACATTTATCAAGGGTATCAGAATTCACCAGAGATTTGGGATGCATGGCTAGGCTAAAAAGACCCTTGTGTTCATTAGCCTAGTAAACACCTATGAACCTATGAACCTATGGTGATTAAGTGTGTTCAGCGATCTGATGAAATCTGCACTTTACAGGCAAAAGTGCTTAATTCTTGATTTTATAATAAATTTGTGAATTTGTCACATCAAGTTTTCTTTTATTTAATTTGTTTATTTTTTTCTTAATTCCAAAACTATGCTATATACAAGTTATTAGAAGATTTCATCTTAAAGTTTACAAAATGACAAACACAACTGTATTGATATACGACCTCTGTTTAAAGCAGATAAACAGATATTGAATATTGTTTGCAGACTATTTATTTGCTTTGTAATAATTTTCATATTTCTCTAAATATCCCAGTAATCAAATGATAGACAAAACTGCTTAGCCACATATGAAAGGTCACAGCTGTATAAAGAAAATGTTTGCGGCAGTATGTTGGCTGACAGGCTACTAAGATATTGTAAGCTGTTTATACAACACTACATAATTCATACTTTCTGTTGGTTATTGTGGCTTATAAAATACAGTTTAAGAACAGGAATTGAATGAATGCAAGCATTTGTAAAACCCCTTTATGCTTGAACAGTTTGCCAGTTACAGTTTTCTAGTAACAGTTATGGTTCTAGACGTATGAACATTTGTTTGAAAGATGAGGGAATAACTTTAATTTTTAAAAGGCTTAAGCCAATGTCCCTGGGAGATGATCACATAATCTCAAAAGAGCTCCGCTGAAAGGAATGAGTTAAACAAAAATGGATACTTAAAATAAAATAATTGTTAAGTGTTCTAAAAAACAGATAAATGTAGGTGCATTCACTCATACTGGCTACTTTTCTGCACAGTGGTTTTATCAAATGAGTAAGGAAACTGATTTGCACAACAAAGGTGGTATGAAAGAAATATAATCTTGTGTTTGTTTAGCACATTCCTTACATCCCCGACTGTTTAGAGATCATGAATGCAACTTAAATATAGTTGGAGATCAGCCATTTAAGTTAAATTATGGCAAAAGAAGCTTTCTACAAAGACGTGATTCAAAGTGGTAAAGGATTCCAAAAAAAATAAGTTTGGACTACGATGAGAAATGCCAATCCACATAACTGTCACACAACCATCCTTCAACTATAAGACTTTTTATGGATGCTATAGAATTATCTTTAATGGAAGAGAACCAATCTGTGACTGCCTTTGTTGAATTTTCTAAGAATTTTCTGAAAAGAGAAAGCTGTTTTGTCATCTCTTGAAATAAAGTTGTTCCCTGGGTTTATAAATGCTAGAAAGTTGTGATGGATGATATTAGATATTGAAATATAGTTACACTTGTGTTCAAGAAGGCAGCAGCCGGCTACCAATGGACAACAGTGGGCAGTTTTTATTATTTTTCACTCTTGCTCTATGAGTGTTTTAGGTATTTAAGCATGTAGACATTTTATAGTGGTTGTTATTCTTTAACATTATGGAAACATTTTGGTGAGAATTTATTAAGCTGGATACCTTGGAAACACAACTGAACCTACCAAGATAACCTCTTCTGCTCTTATTAAATAGAAAACTCATGATCGTACTGTTGGATGCTGCTGGATGTTTTGACATTTTTGGGAACATCTGAATTGCACTAACAGAGTAATATGGGGCAGAACAGAATCTTAATTTGTGATCAGTATGTATTCAGTGACTCAACCTTGACATTTTAAGTATTTTGAATTTGAGTACATCAAGTCATTGTTTTGCAACGTCATTAAAATTTTTTTTGGATTTTTTTCAAAACCATTAAGGAATACAGTTATGTCTTCACCATGAGTCATCTAAATATTTTTTCTTAATTCCGTCTTTTTATGTTACCTTGCAACATTGATTGCATTCATTTTTTAATTTTTTTTAATTATGACAAATTTTATTCTTACACAAATTTTACTTACAGCCTAACTACCTTGAATAATTCTACATATCTATAATAATGTTTATATTTTAATATATTTTTAATATATTACTGCCATTAATTTCCACACCACTCAAATTTATGTCGAGTTTGCTTAAAGTGGTGAAGGCTTATATGGATACATATGTTAACTGGCTACCAGTACATAGCTGAGTAATCTTACTAATCAAACCTGACCAATGCTCACTATTAAAAAATAAATTTGCTAATTAGGCAATAAACATATGACCTAAGAGAAACCTTTGATGAAGCCCTTATTCTTATCAAACCTTGATTCAAAACAGTAACTAAGGAAAGACCTTTCTCCAAGATAGGACCTGCAACCTGAAATCATATCCTAGCAGTACAACCAAAAATCCACAACTGTAAAATACTATTATCAGGTGCCGAAAATGTAAAGAATATATAAAATGTACTATATATATATATATATATATATATATATATATATATATATTATTCACAATAAATCAAGACAAATCTCATGTAGAAGGACAAGTTTGTGTCTGATAATATAACTGTGTGCTAAGTGGAATAATAGGTTAACTGAGTGAAGTGAAGAATGTTAGAGTTTGTGAGTAGCTGGAAGAAGAAGTTATGTTAAGCAAACAATTATGTGAGTGAGAGGCATTGACTGGTACACTGAAACATGCCATATGAGGACTAGTAAGACTGTTACTAGTAGGAGAAAGAGAAAGTGATTTATCTCAAGTTAGTCGATACAGGATCATAAGAAGTTACTTGGTTAAAGGCCCTAGGGCCCTTACAAGCCTAGCCAAGTTCTACCCTTATTTCCACAATCTGCACCTATTGCCCCTGTCCAAGAGGGACACAGGTGGAACCCTCGGGGTGAATTTATGGTTACCCATCCAGTTCTCTAGATTGTGTGTGAAGAGGGCCAGTGATATGTTCTGTTTGACATGAAGTAGGAGTCTGTTCCAAAGGTGTGGTAACCTCTGGGAGGCAAATCTGTCCCTCTAGCAGGTTCTATTAATGTCACATACCAGGTTAAGGTCTTTAGAGCGAGTAGCCCATGTGCCATTTGACTCACGGATATGCAGCATTTCCAGTAAAGCAGGGTCAGAGATTGTCTTGTATGCAAGGCAGAGATTGCCCCAGAGTAGTCTGTATGAAAAAGAATAAAGTGACAGTGATTTCAGATGGTCCACATAGGACAGATGCCGAAGACCTTGAATTTTCCTTGTGAGGAACCTTTCTGGTCTCTCCATTTGCTGCAGGTACTTGGAAAGGTACATACCAAAAGGAGTGTTGTACTCAATTACTGGCCTGATGAGGGAAGAGTACAGTGAGGTTATAACATCTTTTTTTCTGGAGGCAATGCCCTTATTTATGAGATGAGCAATATAAAATGCCCTTCTTACCACTGTGGAGACATGGTGGTCAAAGGTAAGGTTGCTGTCAAACTGTGTGCCCAGGTCTTTCATCAATGAGTGCATGCTTATGGTGCTAATATTGATGTGGTAGTTAGCAGGAACATCGCTCTTACCAAAAGGGATGATAATACATTTTTTTCCATTGGGTTCAAGACAATGACTTTGGCATCAATCATTTGTTTGTGCAAGACTCTATTGTAGGATGTTGACATCATTTGGAGATTGCATGACCCCTCTCAGTTTGCAGTCATCAGCAAACTTTGTCAGCCACAGACATTTAGTTTTTGCTTGTACTTCAGAGAAATAGATTCCAAACAGTAGAGGTCTCAGGACTGATCCCTGTGGAAAACCACTGGTTACAGGTCTGCTGTTGGAAGTGGATCCCCCTATTTTGACTGTATTGCGTCTATCACTGAGCCAGTTAGTGGCCCATCTAATGATATAGGAGCTGATGCCTAGCTGGGTGAGTTTGTCAATGATGCCTGAGTAGGGGATAGTGTCAAACGCCCTGGCTAAGTCTAGGTAGGCTGTATGCACAGATTTCCCCTCATCCAGGGCCTTGGTGACTGTCTTGAAGAATTCCACCAGGTTTAATAGGCATGCTCTCCCTTTGACAAATCCAAACTGAGTAGGGTCAAGTGTTTGTAGATTACTTATAACTTTGTTGACAAAGTTCATGATGATTTGCTCCATGGCCTTGCAGATAAGGCTAGTCAGGCTAATAGGTCTATAGTTGCCAGGGTCAGTGGAAGCACCACCTTTGTGCAAAGGAATAACAGTGGCTGTTTTACATTCAGCTGAGACAAAGCCAGTGCTTAGACTATGATTGAAAAGAGTACCCAATGGTGTTGCTAATTCTTATTGGAGCCCATGTAGGACTCAGCCTGGGATGTTATCAGGTCCCATAAATGCTGTGTTTTTGGCCTTAGAGAGGGCATGTACGATCTGCTCTTTAGAGATGCAAGGTACTGGACAGGTGGTAGGGATATCATGGGGTACGTGTGACGGGGACAAGGGAGTGAAGTTTTCACAGAACCTGTAGGCCAACAGGTTAGCTATGTCTACAGGCTCAATATACGTGGTATCATTAACTACCAGTTCAGCACAATCTGGGCTTTCCTTTTAGGTTACGGATGTAACTAAAGAACACCTTATGGTTGTTCTTAGTTGAAGAAACTAATATGGATTCATAGTTTTCTTTGGAGGACTTCAGAAGAAGTTTTTTTTTTGCTTGTTTAAGCTGAGGAAGGGGTGTTTCCAGTTTAGGGCTCACTCCCTCTTTCTCTTAAACAGAAATCTCCTCTTATTGTAAAGCCTGTTAATGGCAGTTGTCCGCCAGGCAATTTTGCTCTTCCTTGAGGAGCTTGTTTTGGTCCTATCAGGTACGGCCTTGTCAATGCAGTTATACAGGTGTTTTTATAAAGCATTGTTATAGAATTCAGCATAGCTGCAAGTTCCATCTGAGGGGGGAGGTGCAGTGAAGCTGTTTGTACCATCCCATAAGAGTTTATAATCTGCTTTGGAGAAGTTTTCTAGTTTAGTTGTTGCTGGGGGGATGGCAGGTGTGATAGTTACTTCAAATGAAACTGATCTGTGGGCAGATCTCACCAGGGAAGACATCATAGTGGGGGTGCTACAGTGGTCCCCCATATTGGTAAGTACCAGGTCCAGGATGCTGGCAGCCTTTATGGGGGTGTCAACTAGCTGGACCAGGGCATTGGAATTAATGAAGTAGAAGAACCTTTGGGCAAGTGAGTTTGAGCACAAGTAATTTACCTAGTCAATGGATGGGTAGTTAAAATCACCTCAAACCAAGGTGTTCGGATGTATCTTGATAGACTCAAGTAGATCCAAATAGGCTGAGTGGGTGTCCTGATTCATAGAGGGGGTCCTGCATCTGCCAATAGCTGTCAATGACTTGGATAGGTGTCCTACCAACAGTTAATTGCACCTGAAATACCTCCAGGGAATCATACTATCCGGAGGTGCATTTATCTTTGGGTATTGATACACTGCCTCCTTTAGTTTTCATGCCTTCAGTTTGTGGTCTGAATGTGTGGAAGGAGGTGTAACCCGGTATGGCTGAGATGCTCTCCACAGCCTGGAACCAGGTCTCTCTGACTGCACAAAAGTCCATGCCTTCCAAGGTGAGGACTGCTTCCAGTGAGTGCAGTTTCATGTTAAGACTCCTAGCATTTAGCAGCATGACCTGGAGATTGTTTTTAGATGGAGGTTTTTACATTTGGAATTTTGTCCTTGAGACACTGCCTAAAAAGGCACTATGAGGGTAGCAATAACCAGGGGTGACACATAAAGACCATCACTGGCAAAGCATCAAGGTCTATCTATCTTGTCGTCCCAGGCTATGGTTGGATGAGAGGCAACAACATTTAGCTGATGAGATGTGGTGGGCTTTCAGCCGATTCCTAAATTTTGGGTAAGATGATGTTGGGGGGGGGGGGTTATTTTCCCAGAGTGTAGGACCATGTAGAGAGAAGTAATAATCTGTACAATTAAGTTTAATTTGGGTGGTGGTTGCAGATGTAGGGGCCGAGGGATTGCAGTTTCTTAGGCTGTAAGAGAATGGTTGTCTAATTAGTTTAGAAGGTCTGGTTGACTAGGACTGGGATCTTTGGAGAAGGTCAATCCTTTGATGAACAGAGAGGCATTACTTTTTCAGTGTTTTACAGTGGTGTTCGTTTTTAGGGGACTGGGTAATAAATCTGCAAATTTTACTGGCTATTGTCTGAATGTGTGTAGAGTTATTTTTTGATGATGAGGTTATGATGGGAAGAATGTATTCAAGTTGGGAGACTGGAATATCTATACCTAAAGTTAAATGGAGGTTTTAGTAAGATGGGGGAGATTTTATTGGCCCAAAATAGGAGAGAATATTAACCTTTTTCCTTGGTGGAGGCAGATGCTAAGGGAGGAATCAAGCCAAATTCCAAGGAATTTAAAAGAAATAGAGTTTTCTGTGGGGATGTTGTCATGGTCATTTATAGTCAAAGAGTTTTGTGTTTCTTTAAGTTTATGTTTGGAGCCAAAAATCAAAGCTTTGGTTTTGTTGAAGCTAAGAAGAAGGCTTTTATTGGAGATCTAGTGGATTAGAGCTGGGAAATCTGCTTGTAGGTCTGTCTGAAGATTGGGTATTGAATTGTTTATACAAACAGTGCCATGTCATCTACATAAATAAGTAGGGGATGGGGTAGATCAAGGCAAAATGTATTTACAAAGATGGATAATGTAGAAGAGAAAGTATAGAACCTTATGATATTCTTTTGTCAACAGTGAGTCTTTGGAAAATTGAGGTATGACTTTAAATAAACTTGGGATTGGTGAGGAAGTTTTGACACCAGGGTAGGGAAATAAAAGTAATGCCTATTTGTAGCAGATGATGGAGGAGGATGTTATGATCAGCAAGGCTGAAGACTTTTTTAAGGTTGATCAAGGTGGCACCAGTGAGCTGGCCTCTGTCCATACCTAGTGGTATTTCATTCAACAGTGTCCATAGGACTGTGAGTGTACTATGACTAGACCTGAACCCATGCTGTTTATGGGAGAGGAGGTTGTAGGTACTGATGTATTTGGTTAATTGAGCACAGATACATTTTTAAGTAGTTTGTTTGGAATGGGAAGGAGAAGAATTGGCCTATATTGGGAAGTTTTCGTGGGGTTAGGTTGCTTTGGAATTGGGCTGATAATGGTTATTTTCCACATATTTAGCATAATAGTTTGTATTAGGCAGAGACTGAAGGCATGTTGAAGGGGAGTGTGTGAGAAAGTCCCTGCAATCATATATGAACCAGAAATAGAGGCCATCTGTGCCTAGTCAGCTGTCAGCATTTATTTGTTGCAAAAGAGGTTCTATGGTTCTTGCTTTGACTTTTTTTAAATAAACTTGTAAGATGCGGAGAGGTGAATCTTGGGGGGGGGGGCTGGTAGGCCAGTATGAGTGTTTGAGAGGGATGGTAAGTTGCAGAATGCAGAACTGCCATCATAGAAAGAGAACGTAGGTGTTTCTGTTGATGGGTTGTTTTGAAATTTCCTTCCTATAAGTTGATTTGCATCTTTCCAGAATTGTTTTTGTGATTTAGCTTAAAATGAAATTATTAATTGTTTTCATATGTTGACTTTTGTATTATCATATTGGTTATTTTATGAGGTTTCTGAGTTGGACAGATTGTTACCTATTGCTAGGGTAAGGGTCATTGTCCATGACTTTCCCACATCATCCAAGTTTTACAAGGGCTTTCAATTCATCAGTTAGCCAATTACATCGTTTTGGTATGCTGAGTCAGGAATGTTTTTGGGAAGAATGTGTCCTAGTGGCATTTGAATGTACAGGGGAGAACTGCTGCAAAGCTGAGCTTGTTTAGATTTAAAATGAAAGATCAGTCTGTGTTGTGAGAGCTTCTTTACTTTTTTTATGTTAATGTTTTAGGCCTGAATGAGATAAATTTTGAGGGTAAAGTTTTTATTGTAGGGGATATGTATTTGTGTTATATAATGGTATACTATAATAACCAATAACATAAGTGATTGTGATGGCAAGTCACAAGTATGGCTACTAAAATTGCTCATGTGATTTATAACTGGATAAATATAGTGCTTAGAAATATTTGGGTTGGGAGGGTGGCCTAATGGTTAAGGTGTTTGCCTTACAAACACAAGGTGCAGGGTTTGAGTCAGGGAACAAGGGATAGCTTAAAATTTTAAATGGCTCGCAAGGGCAGCTAGCTTAGTACTAATCTATGAATCTATGAATCTATTTGTTCACTTTTCTAGATAAATATTTCATCAAGACAGTAGACTTGCACTGGGGTCCACAATGGTTCCCAGATTGGTGAACATGGTCTTATGTTTTTGGTAGAAGTCTGTCATCTGTATGAGCCAGATTTGGAAAATAGAAAACCCTTTATAATGTGTTTCAATTGTGTATTTTTTGTTTAGGATGAGGATTTACTGTATTTGTACATGTTCACTAAGTCTCATTCTCATTATTGTATGCGCTTTCTTTCACTCTTACTGAAACTCTGACCTCTTACTTTGGTGGCAGATGGTTTCTCCTTCTTTTCTTCTTGCTTATTCTGCTCACTCTTTTCTTTCTGCCACCTTCATTCACCCCTATGCACCTCTAATTTTCACTCTTCATTCTCTGACATATCCCATTTTATCTCCCTTGCTCTTCCTAGCCCCCTTAGTCACCACTGTAGTAGAATACATATCTCTTAGTTTGTCCGTCCCTCTATCTGCACCCTACAATGAGCTGTGCTATGAAAAGATCACAGTTTACTATAGGCTGCCTCTCTGTACTACCCATGTTTTACCCTACTTTGAAGTACATTGTACTCGTTTGTGCTTTCCTGTAACTAGTCTAGTCCAGATGCAGATTTGCTGTATCCAGGACTGTTTGTAAGCTTCTGAGCCCCCCAAGCCTTTCTGTGCTGGAGGGAAGCATTCTAGCTCATCAGTGGGAGTGATAAACACTAGGTAGCCTATCTACCACAAGATCCAGGTACAGATTCTTAGTTTAAGCACTTGAATTTGCTTATTCATACTTAGCACTTGTTCAGAACTCGTTGTTAGCACTAAATAAGCTACAAATTACTACAGCACTCAACCTTCCTCTTTACCTAGAGGAAAACAGTTTTTGTACTTACTTTCCTCACTTGCTTAAAGAAAAACAGCTCTTACACTCACTTTCCTCACTTGTCTATTGGAAAGTAGTTTTTTATTCAGGTATGTCCAATGGTCAGCTCCCAGTGTTCTCTCCTGTCTATCTAATGAATCTGGCATCTTGGGGCAATGTAGCAATTGTCTCATGTACACAGACAACCCTCTTATCCTACCACCTAACACCACAACCTGTGAGATATGCACTTACTTAGCCAAACTGGAGGTAAAGCTCTCTCCAACCAAGACTGAACTTGACAGTCAAGAGTAGAAGGTAAACACTTGCACCACACCACACTCATCACATAGTCCCACTAAACTTACACCACCAAAATCCACACATAGAAACACAAAAACATTTGCAGAGGCTCTCAGTAATAATCTGCTCAAGCAACAGAGACCTCCAAAGCAGAAACGCAAGCAACCTCCACCCCCCAACACAACCCAAATGACACATAGCCCACAGACTCAGGGTGCCAATAAACCACAGCCCATAAGGCAAAACAACATACCGAAAATACTAGTCATAGGTGACTCTATAGTCAGGCACACTGCTGTCCCACTCACCAGGCTAAACAAGGAGAAGGTTACTATCAGCTACCTGTTGGGTGCCAGGATCTGCCACATAACCCACACACTCAGGTCATTCCACAACATGCACAAATATGACTATATCATTGTCCATGTTGGTGTGAACAACCCGAGACATACCTCCCTGGACTACATGAAAAGAGACATGAAAGAGCTCTCCAATCTTGTAGTCCAGGCAGGTATGACCCTAGCCCTGAGTAGCGTCCTGCCATCACCCAGAATGATCCCGCAGTACAAAGACAAAATGATTGACTTCAACAATTGGCTAAGCTTCTGGTGTCATTCTAAGGGGATCCAGTATCTGTCTGCCTGGGATGACATGGTCGACAGACCACGATGCTTTGCCAGCGATGGCCTGCACCTGTCACCCCTGGGATTCTGGATACTGGCTAAGGGTCTTGCCACCCCTATAGTGCCTTTTTTAGGCAAGATTCAAATGAAAAATTCACCACCATAACAGGAACAGGCAAGCAAAAACTGAGGGTACTTCTACTCAATGCTAGAAGTCTAAATCTCAAAATGCACTCACTCGAGGCACTCCTTAAAATGGAGAACATCAATATCTGTGCAGTGACTGAGACCTGGTTCAAGGCTCTAGAGAGTACCCCTGTAGTACCAGGCTATAACTCATACCACACTTTTCGTCCATCTAACGTGGACCAGAACACCAAAGGTGGAGGTGTGTCCATATTCATTAAGGATATCCAAACCTCCAAGCTAGTTGCGCAGCATAATGCATCCGAGGTTATCCAAGTGCAACTAACTCTGGGGAAAACTGCAATCCAAATTGTAGCTTGCTAATTGTTAATTGGGAAAACTGCTCATGTGCCAACTCCTTCGCTCAACGCTTTCTGGAATTCATAAATTCCAATGCCCTGGATCAACTTATCCACACCCCCACCAGGGGCAACAATATCCTAGACCTAGTCATTACCAACATGAGTGACCGGTGTTCCACACCTGAAGTCAACACCTCGTTGGTCAGATCCGACCATAAGTTAATCACCCTAGATATCCACATCCCTCCCCCACCCACCATTAAGGAAATCATGGTAAAAAATTTCTCCAAAGCCAACTTCATGCTTCTTAAGACAGAAGTGGCGAACTTCATGACACCCATGCAGATGGACAATACAGTTACGACTGCTGAATCCTACACAAATGCACTCTATAAGCACTTACACGAGTGCATGGATTGTGCTATCCCAAACAGAACCAAGATGCTATCCTCCAAAAAAAAGAAGCCAATCTGGTGGTCCCCTGCCATAAACAAACTCTACCACAGAAGGAAAACCTGTTGCAAAAGCGAATAAAATCCCATGAGTGGAGGAGCTCCCTGGTCAGCCTCAGTAAGAAGCTGAGATCCTTTATAAGAACCTCCAAAGCTAGCTATGAAAACAAAATCTCCACTGATTCTAAGGGCATCCACAAAGCATTCTATAGCTATGTCAAGAATCGCAATGGCAACACCCAGATCTGTTCTGAGTTACAGCACAATGGCATGAAAATTACAGAACCAACTGATATTGCTAACATCCTGGCAGATAGGTTCAGTGCTAACGTTACCCCTCTCTCACCCTCTAAACAGGAAGAATGCAGAGTCCTTGTAATCACATCTATGCATGTAAAAGCTGCACTCTCTAAAACCAAAAACACAGCACCCCTGGGACCTGACAACAATCCCAGGCTGCATTTTACACAAACTTCAGAACGAACTGGCTCCCCACCTAAGCACCATGTTCAATCATAGTCTCACATCAGGCTTTGTGCCTACTGAATGGCGCACAGCAACAGTTATACCACTCCACAAAGGGGGAGCCACCACTGATCCTGGGAACTATCACCCTATTAGCCTGATGAGCCTGGTCTGCAGGGCTATGAAATGCATTATCATGGAACTCATAAACAAAGACATTGGTAACCTCCAAACTCTAGACCCCACCCAGTTTGGATTTGTGAAAGGCATATCATGCCTTCTGAACCTGATCGACTTCTTTGAGGCAGTCACCAAAGCCATAGACGAGGGTAAGATGGTTCACATAGCCTATCTTGACCTTGCCAAGGCTTTCGACACCATCCCCCATTTTGGAATTATAGCTAAACTCACTAAACTAGGTATAAATCCTTCCTTTTGAGGATAGCAAATAATACTTCAGACAAAGGCAGGCTGGGTTATGAGTTTGTGAGGGTTAGGAACAAGTTATTAAGTAGAGGTTATAACTTTGAAGTATTGAATAGGGCTGAAAATAAAGTGTTTAGGAAACTCGGTTTGACACACAGTAGGAGATATAGAGAAGCAACCTATGTAGAGGGGGAGAGCAATAAATGGAACAAGGAAGAGGACTCAGATAGGTTATTCTTTGTGAATAGATATTCTTCTTTTTCAGAAGTTCTTAAAGGATTAGTTCTTAGGTTTTGGCCGATAATATTCGATGATGAGAAGTTAAAGGATATTTTCCCTGACAGAGTGACTTTTTCCTACAGTAGGTTTAAAAACTTAAGGGAATTGTTATCCATTGGGAAATGGGCTAAAGAGCAAGGTAGGAAAGGTAGCTTTCCACGTGGGAGATGTAATATGTGTAATAAAATCAGGAATTTAGATGGAAGGTTGATTAATGGTAGAATTTATAAGGCCATGGATTATTGCAATTGTGAAACCGGGGGGGGGGGGGGGGGCAGTTTATATATTAGGATGTGGATGTCCCTCAGTAAAATGGTACATAGGGCAGACCAAAAAGGCTGTGAAGAAAAGAATTATGGAACATTTGAGTGACATTAGGAGGCATAGGTTAGAGAGCCCAGTTGTGGAACATTTTGTTACATGTCATGAAGGGGGTGATGCTTCTTTGTTTTACTGTGTTAGCTAAACCCCATTTTTGTCAAGGGGATGAATTTACACATAAACTGACACAATTGGAAACTAAATGCATTATTAATTTTGGTACCCTTTGCCCGAGAGGATTAAATCTTGACATTAATTTGAACATAGGGTAGGGGTAATAAAATCTTAAAAAATGTTAAGATATGTTTTAAAATGCTAAAAAAGTATTTTTCTAAATAAAGTGATTTCTGTGTATTATACCATTGTTGTGTTAGTAAGTGCATACACATTTACTATTAAATTTTGTGGGGGTAATTTATGTATACAAATGTAGGTAGATTTAGAGTTTAGTATAATATAATGAATTACTTCTGATATAATATCATATGTGCACTAGATAACTTTACCTTGAAATTGACTAATAATGAAATTATATATATTGGAGCAGGACACTTTAATATCACAAGGGAATGTGTAATGGTCCTATAGGACCTTTTAGGATATATAACCTATAGTGATTATTCAGTTAGCTAATTATATTCAATGAGAAGCATTTATATTTAATGGATGTTGAGTATTTTATTATGTGGTGTGTAAAAAGAAGTGCTGCTGCTTGTGTGTAAAAAAATATTCCTTGAAGGCGAAAGCCGAGGTACCGGATACACCAGTAAAGCTTTTTCCTAAGTATCCCTGGTGTGGAGTGGTTTGTTATTGTGCTAAATCCCTACATCACAAGATGGGTTGCTAACTGGCTTACTGACAGAACCCACACTGTAAAGGTTGCAGACTCCAAATCTGACTTCAAACCAGTGACAAGTGGAGTACCACAGGGTTCAGTCCTGGGACCTCTCCTGTTTGGTATCTACTTCTCTGAAGTACAGGCTAACACAGAAGGTCTCTGGCTAATGAAGTTCACAGATGACTGCAAACTAGGAGCCATAGTTGAGTCCCCAAATGTTGTGGATATCCTAAAGAAGGGCCTCACTGAGACAGATGCCTGGTGTTAGAGGCATGGCCTCAAGCTCAATGCCAAAAAGTGCATTGTCATCCCCTTTGGTAAAAAACTCTGTACCCATGAAGTACCACATAAAAGGCAGTCTACTTAATGCCGAATGTGTGATAAGAGACCTTGGGACCCAGGTGGACAGTAGTCTCTCCTTTGATAATCACATCACCACAGTAGTCAGGAAATCCTTCTATGTGGCACACCTCATCACAAAAGGGTTCTCATCCAGGAAAAAAGAGGTCATTGTTCCCCTCCACTCGGCACTCATTAGACCCATTATAGAGTGCAACGCCCCTTTTAGAATGTACCTCACAAGACATCTGCAGCAGCTGGAATGGCCACAGAAGTACCTCACAAAGTGGATTACTGGCCTCAAACAGATGCCCTACACTGACCATCTCAAAAAACTCCAGCTTTACTCTGTAGCATATCACCTACTCCAAGGAGATCTCTGCCTAACATATAAAGCTATGTTAAACCCAGAGCTGTTGGACATGCTACACCTAAAGAAATCCCAATCCCTCTGAGCTACACACTCTAGGGACCTAAACCTTGTCATCACAATAAACAGGACATGCTGGAGGGATAGATTCCTGTCTCAGAGACTTTCTATCCTCTGGAACAAGCTACCCATCTATGTCAAGCAAAGTTCCTCATTAGCACTCTTCAAGAAAAGTCTTGATGAGTGGATGGGAAATAGGAAATACACCCTGGGGATCACTTCTGTGGCTCTGCTCGACAGGGGCACAGGAAATTAACTTTCTTGGGTGGCATAAGCCAGGGAACCTTGTTGGCTAGGCTTACTTAGGCCCTTGGGCCAATAGCCTAGTACCTACCTATGAACCTGTGAAACTATGTAGATCCCATTTCTCCTAGTGTAGTCTTGTACAAACTGAATAAATCCTTTACCATTCAGAATGTCTGTCAAGTCATTTTCCCTTTCTACTCTGTATCTGGAAATACCTCCATTTGTTACCAGCAGATTTGAGTCCCCATCATTCTTACATTTCTTTTATATTTCCATGTTGTTTTTCAATTAATAAGCTACCCATCTTTCTCTGTGTATACTACATCACTCTACCAGAGTGTTTTTTTTTTCTTGGAACAAAAAAACATAAATTATTCTCCAGTTTACTGAATTCTGCTGTCACTCTAGTTTTCATCTATAACATAGAGGGATGAAGCCTTGAATACACCCCAAGTAACTGGAGTTTGATTAGTGACCCTGGCAATGGAGGAGCTGATGAGGTGAAGGGCAGGTGTAAAGGGCCAGAGGCTACTCATCTCTATGTAGGAGAAGGGTTGTGGGATGTGCATGGGTGCTGGGGGGGGGGCATGGCTACTGTGTCAGGTATTTCTGGTGAGCATAGCAGTCTATGCACTAGGCAGTAAGAAATTGGGGACACAAATGAGGTGATGTGCTACCATGCAAGTGGGGCTTAACCTTTGTTTTCCCACTGAACTTCTCCTACTAGGGTAGGAATTAAGATAAGCATGTCACTATAGACGTGGACCCCTTACCCATAGATCCAATGCCAGAGTGTGAGCCTGGACTCAGCATGGATGGAGTAAAGCTAAACAGCAGTAACCTGCATTGGGACAGTCTTTCCCTGGACAGCCAACCTTCACCTGAAGGGGAATAAATGGGACAACTGGGAACCGAGATAAGAGAACTGATAGTCAGTGGGGGACAGAAAGAAAGGCAAAAAAGACAGGAAATTATCTGTAGTCACTCTTCTTTGGAATTAAGGAGAATCCTCTTTCTGTTAATGACACATTCATTTTTGCCAAATCAAATATCATGTGAGACACTGCTAAAAGGCAAGACCCTGTTTAAAATCTTAGTAAGTGACTGGAAGGTAATATATGTATTTGTAGATGGAAACATTTTGCAAATGAGTATGCACAGACGATGAGAAGACCATGAAGTAGACTTAAGAAGCTGCAGAAAAGGTCTTAACCACAACTTGGATACAATGGAAAAACATGCAAAAGAAAAGTCCATGAAAAAATATACAAGGATGAGGCAACTTCAGACATAAGCAATAATTTAGCCAAAATGCAGCTGACTTAAATGCTTATTTCTGAAGTTGCCCCATCCTCATGTATATTTTTCCCTGGACTTTTCTTTTGCATGTTTTTTCATTGTATTTAAGTTGTTGGTAAGACCTTTTCTGCAACTTTTTAAGTCTCTTCATGGTCTTCTCATCACCTGTGCATAGTCTCATTTGCAAGATTTTTCCATCTGCAAATACATATGTTGCCTTCCAGTCACTTACTAAGATATGAAACAGAGCCTTGCCTTTTAGCAGCATCCCAAATGATATTTGATTTTCTGTGCAGTGTGTAGTTTATATATAGTTCTTATAGCAACAGTGCAAGTGTTCTATATTGTCTAAATCCTTGTCAGAAGTAATAATCTTAACTTTGATCTAGGAGAGAAAGCATATTGTCAAAGTGCCATTTTTGCCCCTGTGAATCAATGTATAGCTTTATGTGATAAATCTCATCTCCACAATACACTGTGCAAACCAAATGATATATAGCTTTCTCTAAAGCAGTGTGTGATGTGTATTTATAGTATATACACCGCAAAGCTTAAGAAAGACTGAATGAGGAGAGTGCAAAAACGTTGAGTAACTTAGGCCAGAGTAGAACCTGTCAGCAAAGGAAATGCAGTGAGTTAGAACCATAGCTAGCTCATGTGGCATTCTGTACAGAAATGCCCCCTCAGTCTGAGCAGAAAAAGAATAGATCTTCTTCCACTCCTGTAGCAAGCAAGCTGCTTCTTAAAACTGTAGCAAGCAGCTTGCTACCACTACAACACACTCACCTCACAGTGCTTTAGCTATGGCCACAAATGCAATAATGGCATTAATTTATTAAACCGCAATATTCTTACACCTTTCATAAATGAGTACAAGTACTCCACTTCCACACCATATGCATATACCGATCGCATCTCCTGACAGCCTGAACCTGTCGCAGCCACCCCCTGCACCCCTCCATAATTACCCCTTTGCAATAAGCAGAGATTACCCTTGCTGAATTGTCATTATAAAATACAAAGTGATGTATACGCAAAAGCATACATGCAAATTGAAGAAAGCAATCAATGTGCTCATTGTAAATCTAACACTGCCTATGGGAATAAGTTTGGGTGACCTTAGCTATCGAAACCAAAAGCTATAGTTGCTATGTAGAAAAAACAAGTTGAATTATCTACATGGTAAGAAACAAACTTTCAGCCTTACCAAGTGCAAACATAAGAAAAAAGTAGCAACTTTGCAAAATGTTTAAAAAAGTACTGCCAGATTAGCTCTGGGATGTCAGTTGTTCACAAGAGTCATTATGTAAATAAGTAGGGATGCATGTACATTCCTGCCCTAAAAAGAAAAAAAAAAGTGATACATGATGCAATCAAAATAATGTACTATGCAAACACTGGCATATATGTCCAGTGTGTGCGCAGTACACTAGAAAGCTTCCTCTGCCATAGAAAACAATTGAAATATGTTACACAAGCAAGAAGTTTGGAGCTACAATGCCATTATTTAAAATAGCAAGCAATTTCTTTTTGTTTTAAATAATGACATTGTATAATAATGGTAATCGACTCCTATGTGTAGGTAAGGTAGGATTTACCTATGGCTGACTTTGATTGATCATGAGGTGATAAAATCACACTACCTGTGGATAAATCCTGTATTATACTCACTCTGAGTCATAGATTACTGCTTAATTATGACCCAAATAACATCAAAGTACTGTATGAAGGACTGCATCCCTGCAGGTTAGCTATAATGTGCCGTGCATTTCTCACAGTCAGCAACTGCTGTATTGCCCCAGCATCCCCAGTGATCACTCTAATAACAGTATGTTCTGCTTTCTTACTTAACAAATACAATATTTTTGGTACTTTCTTATATCCTGTTCTTGGAAAGAGCCTGCCACAGTGATATTATTGTGGGATTTTATCACTTTCTGTGGTGCAGTAATCAATTAATGCTCTTGAATTTCTTAACATTGCGTAATAATAGAATGATAAGTGGAGATCCCTTTTTCTGTGTGTCCATGGAAAGAAAGAAGTCATCCAAAATGACTGCTGCAGCCACAAATGAAAATAGTTTGTTTTTGTCTTTCTGGCACTCATTGCTGTTGACAAAAAGCCTCATCTCCCCAGTTTACCTTTTTGTTTTCCCCTTCCAGAGCTCCATACCAATACCCCAGTGGCTGACTTTACTGGTGAAGTCCCTATCTGCAGAGTGAGGTGACACCCTCGTTTAATAATCTTGGAACTGGTAACTTGCTGACTGACAGCAGTCAAGGAAAAGGAACTGCCCTTGCTAAAATGAATGCAAATGCTTGATGCCTGCTCATGCGGTAAGTGACTGCAGGCCCTGCAAGTACTACCCCACCACAAGTGGATGATAACACCTCTTCATGGTCCTATTCCCTCCGCTTCCTGCTCTGATAGTAGAGCTGGCACTCAGCTACTAACCCCTACCTCCCCCACCCCCCCGACCAGCCTGCTGACATCATGTTTACTAGGAACTCTCAATTACTGGTATTAACAGATGAGCACCCTGTCTTTGTGCCTTCAAGCTAGTAATAAATCACAGCACCATTTGAGGCTATTGCAAAAACTTGTAGTTGCATTCCTGTTAGTATAGGTATTTAGCTGAAAGGAAAGACTAATAAACATGTGACATAAGCTGCTTAAAAGCACAGTGAATATTAAACATTTTCAAACTCAGCCACATTGACCAGATTACAGATTTCTAGTTCCAAGATTAGTGGTTATAAGAGCTTTTTATTTGGAAATGAAATCCCATATTTCTATTTATTTATTTGTTTGCTGACTGTGGTAGAGCACTGATCTACCTGAGCCATTTTCTGGTTCAGCTAGATTTACACTCTTGTACATACAATTATAATACACAACACGGCTGGTTTTATATATATATATATATATATATATATATATATATATATATATATATATATATATATGTATACATACAGTATGTATTACAATGAAACAAACGTGCCCATACAATTAATAATAAATTACTAAATCATCTTCAAACCTCATAGGCATTATTTTCTCCTTTATCTTACATTAGTATCCTCTTTCACTGTAGCTTTGCACTTTTTAACTGTCCCTGTAGCCAGCTTGGTTGAAAACATTATTGGAGGCAAAGCTCTTACATGAAGTCACTCAAACTAACAAGCAGGTTATGAGTACCATACAACACCACACTAAACCAATCACACACAGCTCAGACCAATCACATGGACCTACATATGCTGAGGGTTTTGAAAGTAACTTACCTAAACTACAACGGCCTCCTAAATGTAACCTAAGATCAAATACCGTCAGCAACCTCACAAACACAGAAGACAGACAGCACCCACAACAAAGCATACAGTCACATTAATTCAGTTCAAAATCTCATAAAGAAAACCTTCACACAGGCCAATATCCTAGTGACAAGTGACTCCTTAGTGATACATGCCAATGTGCTCCTATCTCCCAAACGTTTCCATATTGACTAAATCCTTATCTACCGTTAGGCAAAATCAATATTCTAATGCTTCCAACATAACAAAACAGAATCTGGACAACATAAAGGTATTGCTTCTGAATGCTAGGAGGTAAAACAAAACAAAAAACAAAAATTCCACTCCCAGCAAGCACTCCTTACCACAGAGAACACTGATATACTCATTGTCACATAGAGCTGGTTCAAGATCAGTGACATCATTCCGTCAGTGACATAATTCCATCAGTGTCTTCATTCCATCAGTGCAGGGTTTCAATGACTACTACACATTCAGGCCCATTGCATTCGATGAAGGCAGTATAGGCCATGGTGTCTCCATATTCTTACAAAAATATTTTACCTCCAGATTTGTTAGACAAGATAATGACCTGGAACTTCTGAATATTCAACTTAACATTAACAAAACCCTTATCATAGCTAACTGTAAGACCCTTTCAATGTCCTCCTCATACCTTCTACCTAACTAATATAGTCTCTATGCATTAAGAAAAACACCATTCCCCCTAGAAGAATTAACTACCACACCATTAACTGGGAGACTTACATCCTCAAACATGTAGCTCAGAAATTTCTGGGCTTCATCAATACAAACTGTCAGGACCAGTTAGCCCATACCCCAACAAGGAGCAATAAAATCTTGGATTTGGTCCTCACTAGTATGGGACAACTTTACATCTCACCAATCGTCACCTCCTCCCAGGTTAAAATGGACTACAAATCAATCACATTCAGCAAAAGACTGAATCCAGGAATATATTCCAAAATCTCTGTATTCACTGATTATACTATGGCTAATCTACTAAAATTGACTGATGACCTGACTAAATTTAAAAACCCCTTCCAACTTGATGACTGCATTGCTTATCAGAAATACTTTACTGCTAAATTATATGCGCATGCAAACAGCTGCATAGATGTTGAACTTCATGTTGCTCAGGAATGAACGCAGGAATGGTTAAAGAGAGGCAAATTCAAACTAAGAGATGAAAGGTTAATATTGGTGGCCCAAGATAATGGGCTATGTACATGCTGGTTTACAAAGTCCATTGAACATGCGGAAGAAACAGACAAATGTAGGTTTTGTAAAACCAAATTGGAAACAGTTGCACACCTCTTTGCTGGTTGTGACATACTAATGGTAGAGGTACTGTATACTGAAAGGCATAATAAAGTGGCAAGACTGTTTCACTGAGGATTGTGCAAACATTATGGTATTGAAGTGGCTGAAAAACACTGGAAACATGAGCCACAAAGCATCATAGAAAATGATGAAGTTTACATTACATGGGATCACCCATTACAAACAGTTCAAAAGACAGATGTGAGAAAACCAGATATAGTGGTACATGAAAAGAAGGCAAAAGTAACATTGCTCATTGAAATCGCTACACCCAGTGACTACAGTGTCTTGCATACAGAGGATACAAAGTGATAAAAAATCAGGATCTGCAGGCAGAAATGAGAGCAATGTGGAAGAAAGATACCCAGACAGTACCAATAGTAGTAGTAGGAGCAATGGGGTCTTATAAAAAAGAATCTACAATTGTATTTAGATATGTTACCAATACATGTAACCCCATACGAATTGTAGAAGGAGTCATTACTGGGCACATTGCAGATGCTGTGAAGAGCACTTTTGGCTGACATCAAAGATTGAAACGATACTAATTTTATGAACTTTAATTGTACTTTAACTTAGGAATGAGGTCCATTCTCATCATGGTATTAGAAACCCAAAAGACATGGAGAAATTAAAAATGCATCTGTACCCCTCTGAAGTAAATAAAATGCCAAGTTTGAGAATAAACCCCATGGTGAAATCCAAATATGAACAGGCTCTATCATAAAAGAAAAACATATATTGTATGCAAAAATATATTTAACTCTCAAGATGTTTAAAATGATCTTCCCAAGCTCATCAGGGAACTCTGGACCCTGATCAAATCAACCAAAGCCAGATACGAGGTAAAACTAGCTAGCCAGGTAAATGATAACTACAAAGCTTTATTTAACTGTGTTAGAAACCTCAGAACCAATGCACAACACTGCACAGAACTAAAAGTAAATGATATCACATTTTCAAAACCAGAGGCCAGCCAGTCTACTAGCAGACAAATTTAGCTCTGACGTCACCCATCTTTTCCTATATTCCCTGATCACATACCTGTATTTATATCTCCTCATCAAATCTCCCAAGAACAAGACCTCAAGCCACAATCCAAGAACAAGATCAGTATTTCCATGGGGCCAGATAACATACCAGGCTGCCAAATAGTCTGCTTTAAACCGGACTTGTCAGACCATTATAGATACTTTTCAGTATGGGCCGTATAATAAGTTTCATACAGGATGAGTGGAGGAAAAAAACATTTACTAAAACTAAATGCCAATAAATTTATATAGTATCCTTTGCAAGCATGACTTCCCATCTGAGTATCACATTGACAACACCACCCTGAAAGTCAATCCTGTAGTCAGGGATCTGGGACCTTATGTTGACAGCAAATTGCCTTTTGATCACTGGGTATTCACTATTGTAACAAAGTTGTTTTTCATCACACAGAGTATATCTAAAGATATGCTGCCCAGGTCCAGGGATGTAATCATTCCACTGTACTCAGCTTTCATCAAGCTGATCAATGACTATAATGCGCATTTCAAAATGCACCTTTCCAAACACTTGTCACAACTGGAACAACCGCAATGCTTTCTCACTAAAAAAGTTAGGGGCCTAAATCCCAAAAAACCTATGCAGACAGTCTTAAAGCCATTTCCCTCTTCTCTATATCATACAGTCTGCTAAAAGGCAACCCCTGCCTCTTCTATAGAGCCTCAACAGACCCTATCCTGTCTGATCTATTACATGTTTGCAAGTCCAGTGGTACTGTAAACTCCCGATCATGGGATTTCAATCTTTTTCACAACAAACGCAAGACATGTTGGTGGGACAAATGTTGCCGTAGGGAATACCACTTCTATGAAAACATCCTCTACTCCACATAAAGCAAAATACTTCTCTTCCTCCATTCAAATGTAATTTGGAAGAGTGGATGATAAACCATAAATTTACCCCTGGTTTGACACCCATGTCATTTTTGGAAAGGGACAAGAAGTAAATGTCCCAAAATATCCTTGTTCTGCCTGCCTCTGGGTTACTCATACCCAAACTATAAAGGCTAAAATCTACCATGAGAATTTAAGGCTAGACTTCTTACGATCCTAACAGATTAATAGCCTAGTAAGTATCTATGAACCTATGAATCTATTAACAACACTAGTTGTACATGTTATAGGTTTATAGGTAAGTACAAGACTATTTGCCCTTGCAGGCCATTTTAAGCCTAGCCAGTTTCCCTTTTTGAGTACAAATAACCTATCCAGTTTGGTTATAGATTGGCCTTACCCATCCCATGGTTGATAATTATATATTACCCCAATGAAAATGATTGGGATCATACCATAGATAATTTGAGGGGACCCATGCATGGGCTTAAGCATTTAGAAGCTGCCTCTGTCCATTAGTAGTACAGGGGCCAGTCCTGGGTGAATTTTCTGTTTCCCATCCATAGCTCTAAGTTACTTTTGAAAATGGAAAGGGATGAACTTTGTTTTATGTGGCTGGAGAGTCTGTTCCACAGCAGCGGTATCCTCTTCAAAATATACCTGTCTCTCCAAACCATTCTGTTAATGTCGCAGTAACATAATTCAAGATAGTTGCACTGTTTATTAAGTTGCTACATGCATAGTAATATACTGTACAGGTAATTCACACTATATCTTTAACATTTTGCCCTTAATGTTTTGTTCACTGTTATGAGTAACTGATTTTATATGCAGAAATGCAGCAATGATTTACATATCAAGTTCATTTTAGTGACCTAGTGAAACATTATTGATTCATTTAGCAGCCATATTACCAATATCTACAGGGACTGATTTATTACAATTACATCTGTTTAGAAGTCTCTCCTTATACTGTGCTGTGTATATTTATTTATTCATGTATTGGTATTTATTTATTGATTTATTTAGCATTTGTTAACAAGATACATGGGCTGGTCTGAGGATACTTTCAGTCATGACAAGAGCCAATCAGGCAAGCACAAAACACAAAATCAATACACAAATAAATACATACATAAGAAATACTTTTGTAGTACACATAGCATTACAAAAGTTATTAAACTGTACAGTAGAAGTGAACACAATTAAAACAGGGTTCAAATGCTCAGCATGTAGGACCGAGTAACACAATTCCCACAAACACCTTCTATGATAAAAAAGAATGTCAACACAAACTGCTTTTCCGTGTAGTATAATCATAACTAAAACAATGAGTAAAACAGTCACACAGAAAAAACAAGCAGTAAAAACCAAAAGAAAAATCTAGCAAGGCTAGACTTTCTACTGCGTGATTCTTTAAACTTCTTGTATTAAAGGCAACATGGGATATATGCAAATTAGGATTTAAGGACATCAGGTGTTTCAGCTATATGGCAATTGTGAATGTCCATGACTTTTTTTCTTTTTAAATCAATTAATGGACAAATTCAGGCCAATAAAGCCAAACCCCACTAGCTGTGCCTATGCATGTTTCAGCCTTCTTATGGCATCATCAGCACAGCATAAGTGGAATGTTTGGCTAACCTTTAGAAACACAGGGCTGTCATACCCAGCTGATATCCATAATTATTAGGGTTTCTGCAAAATATCCCAACTAACAAACTAAAACAATGATTAAAAAGGTCACACAGAAAAACTAATCAGTAAAAACCAAAAGAAAATTCTAGCAAGGCTAGACTTTCCACTGTGTGATTCCTTAAACCTCTTGTATTAGAGGTATGACAACCCTGTGTTTCTAAAGGTTAGAATATATTGATAAGGTGTAAGTGATCTTGTGACACAGTTGCCTTTTGTTTCCTCTTATCCTATTATATCGGGTTAGCTAAACAGAAAGCATCTAAGTGTTTCAATATTGCTTGTTTGTGTCTTTCGGCTTTTCCCGGTTAGGGGTCGCCACAGTGGAACTCCGGTCCGCTAATGAATGGCAGTAGAGTTTTACGTGCTGGCTTGCCGGGCCTAACGCACAACCTTCAACAAAGGAAAGCCCATTCATGCATGTCGCCACACTGAAGACGCTCTAACTGAGAATCAAACAGGCAACGTCTAACTGTGAGGCGACAACGCTACAGTAGTGCCTAATTATAGAAATTAGGTAATACTGTACAAGATGCAGCTATACAGGCTATGCACACATATAAACAATACTTAAAAAGAGCTTACATTCACTTGGGCTCAATGGCAGAAAAGGCCAGTGCTTAGTTATAGAAATTTCACTAGGCAGTTCATAGGTTCATTGGTATATACTAGGCTAATAATTAATAGGGCCTTTATAAGCCTAGCCACACAACCCAACCCAATTGTGTCCCTATGTATCATGGGTGTTTATTAGAAGGGGGTATGTTAGGAAGTTTTGTAAAGATTATGGGGGGGGGTGTTAATGTGAGCATAGTCACTGTCTGCCTCTGTCTATCAGAGACATGGTGGCCAGACCCAGGGTGAATTTTTGATTTCCCATCCATTGGTCAGTGTTTCTCTTAAACAGGGTTAGGGATGGACTCTGCTTTACACGGACAAGGCACCTGTTCCAGAGAACAGGGATCCTCTATGAAACATATCTGTCTTGCCAATGTGTCAAATTTATCTTGCAAGCAAAATTTATATCCTCAGATCTCATGGCTGTGATGCTGCTCATTTTGCAGATGTGCAAAATGTCCATCAGAGCTGGATCCAAGGATGCCTTAGATGCTAGACATAGATCACCTCCAAGTAACCTGTAAGAGGCTGAGTATAGAGATAGGACTTTAAGGGAATCCATATAGGACAATGTGTTTATACTCTGGATTCTGCTGGTAAGGAACCTTTGTGGGTATTCCAACTGTTGCATATGTCTGATCAGATACATGCTGAAGGGAGCATTATACTTGATAATGCATATGATAAGGGCCAAATAAAGTGGTAATATGATGTCCTTAGATAGCCTCTTTTATGGCCTAGCCTATAAAGTAATTTAATTTCAAATATTTTTCTTACGTTTGCTGGACTGAGGTTAACCCTCCAGTTTCTTCTGTTAACATATACATTTAAACACTTATAATGGTGCATGTACATTTCAGTTCTCTTCCAATGGGGCACACTGTGGATACATTTTAAGCATCAGCACTTTACAAACACCTTTTCAACACAAACATCTGTACAAGGCAGTTTGATATACATGACATACAATTCTTATACATTTGTAACACAAGCATCTTATATAAATTATTTAGATATTCACAAATGACATATAATTGTTTACAAAATTCCAGCTAGCTGTGCTGGCAGTGCCTCCTTTTGTCACATACACAATCTTATCACAAATGAAAATGAAGCTACTAGACTAAGGTCCCAGAACAAACTAAATGAAAATGCAAACAAATAACTTTTTGGCTAAGACACAGAAAAAAAAGGAGAACAGTACAAACAATTACCACCACACAGGTCACTTTAACTACAAGGTATTTAGCAGGCTATTCACATATGTACAATGTATTTGCCAAGCACATAAATTCGCATATACTCGGTGACAGGGACAGGGCATTATTACAGAAATTAAACAATACTCTGCAACATGTTTTTTACAGTCTATGCACATGCGTACAAGTCATTTACAAAGAGCATACATTTACATGCACTTAACAGAAAACCCACCACATATATGTATTTATTAATTTAGAAGTACATAGTTTGTCGGCTGTCTGGTCCAAATTGGGCATAAATGGCTGATATATGTTAGCTACCATCCCTAAAGCAGTTGCAGATGTTCTCCTTTAAAAAAAAAGTGTTCCTTTAGTTTACTTTTGAAGCTAATCAATATTTCGTGTGAGCAGATGCTACAGGAACTATAAGATTTCAAGAAGGTGGTCCAATTTTGGAAAAGGCTTTTTTACCTAGGCTCAATCCAAAGGAATGTCGTATTAAAATAAGAGTCATCATCATTATTGTTCCTGAGGGAGTAAAGTGCAGTCCTGACCATTCATTTACTATGTAGGAGAGGACAGTGTTATAAATGTGATCTATTACATAGCAGGGCTGAGTATAGCGATGTATCTGGCATGCATCATAATAATTTATAGTGTTTCTGTGTAGGCGTTACTCTTCCTGAACATGTCAGTTTTGTGCAGCTGTTAGTGGTAAGTCAAGTTGTTAAATGGCAACCATGAAATCCAGTATAAACATATTATCTGACCTACCTAATATCCTAATATAGAATGCTTGGTTTCACTGTAAACATGATAAGGATGTTTCATTTATACCCAATTTTGCTTGAAAGGAAACTGTATGGTACTGTAACAGCCATAAATGAAGCTAGTTTTCCTACTTTTGCTTTTAGCAGATTTTAATTTAAAAAAAAATATGCTCAATGTTACCAAATGAATAGTTGCTAAATGAATATTTACTAATTCTAAATAACATATTATGTATTACAGTGCATCTTTCTTGCTTGCCTTCTATGTTTAGTCTATTTATTTCTGTTTTTAAATTTGCCACTCTAAGCTAGCTAGAAAGTTTGCCTTATAGTATTCCCTTTCTACCACCGGAGAATTGTGTACTTTATTGTTGTCTAATTATAGCTGTATATGCTTTGTTAGCTGTCTAGGTATAAGACTGAATGTCACTTCTGCCTCATCCACCTGTACCTTAACTTAAAGGAACAGTCTTTCTGCAAAGGTGGTAGTGCTAAAGGTTGATATCTAGAACTTTGCAAGTGAGATGTATGTTAACAAGCCCTCCTGTGATTTCATAGTTTAACTCTATTCAAGTGTTCAAATTCTGAGATCTCTCACATGGATATAAATGTACTCTTACCTAACAAAATTATAACTTACATAATTACTTTTGTTTTTTTTTTTTCACTTTATATTTCCTACTGTGTGACTCTGACCAAGTCATGTAACCAGTCATGACTCCTGGTTCACCCATGAAGAGTCACATGTCTTGTAGGCTTACCTTGTTAGCAAAGAAGTACAATAAAATAAAATACAATAAACATTCCCTGGGATTCATTAATGCCTACACCAAGTGTACACTAAGTGTACACCATTCTAAGAAACCAGACAACACAAGCATAACTCACACCTTCCTCCTCCTAATTTATTATTTTCTTGCAGCCTTAAATATTGAGGGGGATTCATAAAGGTTACCACAAAGTTTAGACTACATGTGCACTTAGTGTAATCATTTTGAGCAACTAGAAAGCACAAAAAATGTGATAGGTATGTTCTTGAATACAGGTTGTGTACACTTAGTGTACACTCAGTGCAGGCATTAACGAATCTGACCCAGTTGTTAACCAATGAACTCAATGATTTTGTTGATATCAGGTCTGTGTTGTTCTCATGCCAGAAATGAAGATAAAATGATCAGCAGAAGCTGCTTAAGATACAAAAGATAACTCTGTCTTTACAGTCCAGTCAGAAAGTACCATGCTTTAAACTTAAAATGAAGTAAATTGGCATAACAAATTTCAAGTTGAAAGCCATAATCAGCATTTATTTTTCTGCCAGGTATCATTTTCTATGGTCCAAATCAATGACAATAAGAATCCATTAATGCAGCTCGCATTCATTCCTGATTACAGATTCTGAATTCATATCAAAGTAATATCAGTGACAGCACTGATCGGACTGGCCACACTGTATTATCTTTGTCTATTTAGCTATACGGTCTAATGGAGCTGTCATTTCAGCATACATAGATTTCATGGGACTTACTTCATATTTTCATGTTTTACTTCTTCTTGCTGTTGTGGCCCAAACCATAATTGTGAAGGATTGATGGACCAGGCAACCTACTCAGTTAACAAATGATAAATAAATAAATACATAAATAAATAAATAAACACTAGAGCTGATGTTTTAACATCTTTATTAAATGCATGAAGTGTTACCTATGATATAACACTTAGCTAATGTTCTAATCTGCAGACTAAATTTTTCATATACCAGATGACTTAATACATGTTAATATTTGTGACCATTATAGATGTTAGAAGATTTTTTTTCTTTGCCTCAGTGTTTGCACATCTGTTATTGTTATTGTTATTGTAAGATAAGCTAATGTTTGCTTTTACTTTCTGAATTGCAAACTATGGCTGGTTTCTTAGATCTTGATGTTGCCTCATTTAATGTAGTAAACTCTCACAAATTTTTTCTCCATGTGGAATATATATTCATTTAGACCTTTCTTCACTGAATGGCTTATACTTATTCAGAGATGTCCTGATCACCCTCTGTCTAGCTAAATGTTTTGCCTTCTGTAGTTGATTAACTACATGTAGGAGTCATTGGCTTGGGGTTGTTAAGACCTGGAGTTGGCTTGGATAGTTCACAGTGGGTGTATCTCCCTAACTGCAATAATCATTACCCAGGGGTAGAGGTCCTGCTGAAATAAGACTGTTTCCTGTTTACAATAGATGTGCAGAAACTAATTTATGGGTATTAGATGGTAGTGCCTGCATCTGTGAAGCCACATGTAATACTTTGACTCTGTTTTGATATGCAACAATCAAAGTTAGTGTCAAACACTCTGCAAAAAGATGCACTGGCAGTCATTGCACAGATCTGGTTGCATGACCAGCATTATTCATAGGTGAACTACATGGCTACCTAAAGTGCTGTCCAGTTAGGGGCACTTTTTGGCTATTTATTTATTTTATTAAAGTAAAGAAACTTGATGCTTCTTTCCTTTAAGAAAATAAATAAATAAATACCTATATACATAAATAAAAAAATGGTCTTAAGTGGCCCTACTCAAAGATAAAGCACCTGCAGTGACCTGGGGCAAGTGCTGTAAACATGGCTATTCAATTTGTTGACCTTCTGCTCCATCCTGCACATGCTTTGCCTAGACAGTGAATCAGGCATCCTGTGGGTGGGATGAAAGAGGAAGTCGAAAATCTTGAAAGTGTGGGGAAAATATGTGATGTGAAGAGAAACAACCCTGTAAGTCCTATTAGCTGTAGTGAGATGGCAACTTTTTTCTAATTTTAATGCTGGCAATGGTAGGCAACCAGATATTGTGAACAGCTTTCAAGCAGTATTTCTCAATAGTGCCTTAATTTGTCTCATATACTTGCCCTGTCCTAAGCATTTTTTTTATTTTCTGTTAAACCACTGTGGATTACAGTCAGACAAAAATGACACGCATTGGAATTCCTTACGCCTTTTTTTTTCAGAAAATGTATGGTCATACAAAACCTGATGTTCTATCAATTTTCTAAGGGAATTAGAGTAATACATAAAAATTGCTAGGAGTGATACATAAAAATTGCTAGCCTGCCTGTGAAGTGCTATGTCTGTTAATGTTTCCTCAATATTCTAGTTTTACAAGAATAATGTAATTTATGTGAAACAATTTGCAATGTCTTAATGTGTGGTAATTCTGTTCTTTATGTGGCACAAAGCTGACATACAATACATGGTCATCATTTTTTTATTACAGTTAGAGATCTGAAGTGCATATGGAAGTGGCTATAACTGCTGGGTGAAGGGAACTGTCCATTGAAATTAACTGACTCTCTTGCCATTTGCTCAGTTTGACAGTCACTTATCTAGATTTGCAAGACTAGTATGCATTTCTGTGAAATCAGGTAAAACACTTTATTATTGTGACCAATATTATTAGTTAAGTTTTTTTCTTCACCACACTCAGATATCTTTGGTGTATACAGTGAACCTTTAAACTACCACCCATATCTGTCAAGGAATGGATTGATCCATCTCACAAATGTGTGACCAAATATCCAAGGAAAATGAACAAAAGTGAATAGGACCAATCTCAAACAATGCCACCTAGTTTCTTGAAAATTTTATTTGCAGATAGTCTCAAAGTTAAAACTAGTCTAGGTCCTATGGTCAAAGCAATTATTGCATTAGTCCAAACTTTAGTCCATGCTAATGATAAAATAAAAAGAAAAAAGAACAAACAACAAAGTGTCTGGAGTCTTTGATTCAAGTAGAAAATCTCTGTTCCTTTATTTAGGGATAGATGAATATTGCTATATAAAATATGAAAATTTTCAATGGAAGTACTTTTATGTTTATGGAAGTACAGCTGAAAGGAGACAGCTGGAGAGGAGTAGGAGACATTTCTGGTTGGAGGATTGAGGGGGCTGGACCAGGGGTGTACCTCCCTCTGCCTGTTGATTGGATGCTGGATGGCCATCCTAGTATGGACAGACATCATTGTTCTCCACCTCTCTCTGTTTATTAGTATCAAAATGTAACATGATCCAGAAGAAAGCAATATAGGGGAAAAGTGCAGTGAAAAACTACAGTAAGAAATCCAATAGACTCTATCTGGTAAACCTTAATAAAAAGTTCATTTTACTGATCTGTGGTGCTTTTGTCAAGGCTGATCCATCACTGTTCTTTTTTTTTTTTTTTTTTTTTGCTTTTTAACATACATTTTTAGATAATAAGGAGATAAGTCTCTCCTATGAATTTAAACAGCATTTATTAGGAAGCAGGCATTATTTTTGCAAAGACTGGCTCCACTTTTACAGGAGAGTGGATGGGGGGAGAAGCCATGCTTTTGAAGAACCATACAGCATGTACAAACAAATTAATAGAATAATATTTAAAAAAAATTCAAATGAAAGTTAATCAAGTTATGTTAGGGCTATTTAAAAGCTCTCTTTTTTTTATTCTTGTCATTTTCCACAGACATTTTTGGATCTGGGTTTCTCCTATAACTTTAAAACTGTGTTTATAAGTAAACAGGTATTACTTTTGAAAACTTACTCTGCTTTTATGGGAGGGTGGGTATACATGAGGAATTAACTATTCTTTAAAGGTACCTGATGGTTAGTGAAAAAAAAACACAATTGAAAGTATCTCTTTAATTCTTGCCTAATTTTATTATAATTATCAGTGACCAGATCCCAGTTCATTTCAATGCCTCACTCCATAGTCAACATGGCTTACTGTTGATGACCAGATCTCAGTTCTTTTATAAAAAAACACCACTGCATAGTTGGCATGGTAAACCGACCCTTAACTCACCCTGGGATAGTGGTGTGTTCCTTTTGCTGAAGCAGACCCCTAAGGCCACCATATACTGCGGCTATGCCTAGAACTCACCCTGGTTTTTGGGGAATCAGCTAAGCCACCTGGCAGTTGGCCTCATAGAATGAGCAGGAAATCAGCCCTGTGCCCACCACTCATGGACATGGCATTGGGAATGGGATACCACCTTCCAGAACCCCCTTTAAAATCCTCAGTCATTAGTTTGTGGTGACAATAATTTGAAACCAGAAAACAGTACAGAATGAAAGTTCCAGCTTACTCTAATTCTTAAACTAGAGCAGAATGGAACTCTAGATACCAAACCATAGTAACCAGAAGAAACATTTGCCAGAAGTTTTCTGCTTGAAAAATGGTAGGATATAGTAAGCAAAGTGGCTGTAATTAATGGGTTCAGAGGCCGTCTGTGCATAGACTTGACTCACCCCTACTGTTGTTTGATGACTTTTAAATATATTCTCAATTCTCCCTGATTTCACATTATCCATGATTTTGCATTGTATGCTTGGTCTGTTTCTTATAAAATTTGTGTTTTTTTTCTGGCAGATCATTGAGTATTGTAGGTACTATATAATGACAGACATTTGAGTTTCAGACTTCATTTTCCTCAGAAAAATGCATGCTCCCCCACTCTACCAGTGATAGTACATTATATGTATCTAGTTGACAACAGATTAAAATATCAGATGCAGTTTACATTTATGGGTGATTATGCTCACTGCCTCAATGTAAATAGTTAAGAATAATTTCCATAGCGGCAGCACAATACTGAGAAGTGAGTAGACCATGCAGAAAGCACATGGCTGGTTCCATTTTGAATCCTTCTTTTTACTGATAAGTAGATTTTTGTGACACTGTTATTTCTGATTTCTGTGCTATACAATGTTGTTGTCTGGTATATTTGCTTCCATTTTGCTGAGTTTATTATTGTGCACTTTTGCTATACTAATACTAGGACATTATTAGGACATTGTACTGAATTAAACATAAAAACTATCCATTTTAATAGGGCTGACTCCTTTGCTCATGTTCACTACACTACACTACCGTTTCTATCATTCCCTTTGGAAGGTTCAGAGTATTACAGCTTACATGCACAGTTGTCACACTACAGTACTTATGTAACATTCTAAACTGCAAGCCAAGACAGTATCATGGTCTAGTGTTCTCTGATATCACCTACTTTCCAATGCAAGCATCACTATTTCACACGATAGATGGCAATCTTTGGTCTGACAGGAACTGGATGTATAGTATTACAATTTCATAGCACATGGCTACAATTGAGTTCTTGGCTATAGTTTCTTCTCTAGAGTTTACAAGCCTTCCAGTTTCTAGTCTGTATGTATTTATCCATGTGCTCTGGTTTGGGGGGAATTGGCATTTTCCCAGTCTGCTAGTAGTTAAGCATGCAACATGCATGTGTATGTATGTAAAAATAATATCACTGTATTTTTTTTTTATCTGTGGAAACACAATATTGCTGGGTACACACAAAAAGGAGAATAACAGTTAGCAAGTCATTATCTTTCACAAATAAGGCATAACATGCATCACAGAATAGCCATACACGCTCTAACTTCCCAGTTTGTATAACTGGAGTTTGACACAGCCTCAGCACTGCTATCTGCCTTGAATCCCACTTAGTCTAAAGCCAGCCATACTTAGAGGCATACACAGAAGTTCGATGTAGCCTGAGGAGTAGGCTTAAGAATGTCTGGTCATTATTTCCTTAGCTTTTCTCACAAACCTCAGTGGTGTGCATAGCAGGTTACTATGGCTTGTTGGGGGGGGGGGGGCAATGTATTGTTCAAGAACAGCAAGTTGGACTACATCACTGTTATTGTTATTATTATTTTTCACTTTCCTCACAGTCAAATATTAGATGTGTATTATCCAGCTGGTTATACATTGGGGTTAAGGTTAAGGAGGAATGCTGATATATATATGGGTCTACCTGATATGGTCGACAGCTCATATGATTGACATGGAAAACACTGAGACCAGAACACTGACAGCTCAAAACACTGACAGCTCATTTGATCGACAGCTCATTTGGTTGACACATGAAACCAAAGGATTATGCCCTTCCCCCACTGTAGGGCGACCCTGGAATAGGAATAATAAGTTTGGGGGGGGGGACACACAGCCCCCCACATTGTGGGGTGTGGGGGGCAGAGCCCCCCACATATGTCATAAATTGTAAACATACATATGAATACATTGAACTGAGTTGATTACTTTCATGTACATAATGTGGGGGGCTTGCTTAAAGTCACACAGTAGGTAAATTAAGGCTGAGGGGAATCAAACACTGCACTGCACAAGCAGGCCATTAACAGATCATAGTCTTAGTAATCACTAAACAAAAAAGCCGATTCTGGTGGGATGGGTACGATATTTTTCACATCATCTATCTAGGATTTTTTTGTCATTATTAGAAGACTGATTGCTTTTGCCATTAACAAATCTTCACTTGACAGGGACAATATGGAAAACTACCACCCAGACTCTAGAGTTCCACTTCTAATCATGTTTACTGAGAAGGTAGTTTAAAAGTGGGCATATTTGTTTTTTGCCTCTCGTGGACTCCTGGATCACTGAAGGAACCCTTTTTAGGGTTTTCAATGACCTCTTATTAGAGAGTTATCAGTGGTTGCACTCCATCTTTGTTCTCCTCCTTAATGTTGTGGCAGCATTTTTCATGGTGGATCACAGAATCCCAACTGAGCATGAATGGATCCACTGTTGGCATTTGGCCACTGTTCACAAATTAGCTTTCTTCTTACATGTAAGACTTACCTATTAGGTGGTATCTAGATTACATAATCCATATAAAGACGATTAGGGCAATATTACTGTAGTGCTTTTCTTATGAGCAAATGTGAGACATTTTACCTTTGAGTGCTGATCACATGTTTTCCTAAATTACATGATATAGCCATTTGAAAACATGATCCCACAGAGTCTGGCATGATGCTGGTACATGCTGGTGTTACATTTTCATAGCCTCAGTTACTCTCTCCCTTATTTGGTATGAGGGTGATATGTTAGAGTATGTGTTAGAAGTGTAAGATCATGGGGAGAACCTCAATAAAATGCCATTTGAAGGACTGAGTACCATTGATACTGAAGTTAACGTATTTTCATCTCAAGAAGAATATCTCCAGAATTAAACACATGCATCCATAGTTCATACCACTGCAGCTCTTGCTTTAGTGTTCTACTGCCTAGATTACTGTAATATTCTGTATCTCTGTGCCCAGGCTGTGACATCAGATATTAGTGACAACTGCAAAATCCAGCCATCCTACTTAGTATAATTTATCATTTTGATCAAATTACCTCTGTATCGTATCCATCTGACAGAGAGGTCATTTTTTTATTATCTTTTTTATTACACACAGAGTCCATTTCAGTATGGTCATCATGTATATAAAGATGCCATTGATTCCCCATTTAGTATAGCAGAGATGCTGAGTCCTTTCTTCCAGAAAGGCATAAGTAACAGTTTCCTGGATGCAATTTGAAACACCCAATAATTGTTCATTGTCTACTTTGTTTCCATACAATAAAACAGATTACTGAGTCAGAGGTCATTTTCAAAGGTCTCTAAAGTATCACTTGCTCGGGAGAGGATGTTTAAATCAAAGACAGGGTCTTTTGAGATACTAAACTTCAATATTTATAAGCAATTTTATTTCAGCAATTTTATATTCACATTCTTGTTATTGGTCCTTTTGTTATTAATCAACTTTTATTCTTTGTGCTTGATTTCAAGCTGTTCGATAAAAAAAATGTAATGGATGTTAAAAATTAAGCTCTCATTTAAACATAAGCAAGAAACAGTGAACTGTATAAAATAATGTTTGAACTTTATTGAAGAAATGAAATTGTAATATAATGAATTTCATGAAGAAATACAAATTACCACTGGAAAAGGTACTAAACAGATTAATATGAAAGTGATACACAGTGCAACAGAAAATATTGTTTTAGACATCAGCCACCTAATGTGGGTGAAGGTTAGCTGCCCATGCTACCATTAATCCAAGTTTGGGTAAGGATGCAGGCACTTAGTAGGTGAGCTAGAGTGGGGAGAACTGAGATAAAACAGATCTCGTTCTCCTTCTCAAAGTGAATGTTCAGGCCCTGCAATCAGTGTTTGTTTCCTGGCAGACATTCGTACTGGTAATTACAGCCAGTGCTGAGGATGTACGACAGGACTATTAGGAACACAATCAAGAAAAGCTGAAATGCTAATATCACTGCATAAGTGCCATCAAGAGTGGCAAGGCTACAACACTTGGGAGGGGAGAATATAGTAGCTAAGCCATTAGTATCTCCTCAGACAGCACAGAATGTCAGGAAGGACAAGTTGCAGGCATACATCTTCTTAAGTAAAACAATTAGAAAAATTCACCTGTTCTTATAGCAACAAACCAAATTCAGTTCTGTAATATGCCTAGCGCAATCCTTCATGGGGATATTAGACCATACTGTAAAAGAAATAGTAAAGAAATATTTTTCAGGTGTGGTGGTAATAGTGCACAGCGATATGATATTGAAAGAGAAAATCAGATTAGAAAATGTATAGCAAAGAGCATTTAAGTAAATTCTGTAACATAGTAAAATCATCTCATAGAATGTTTTAGCCTAGGTATACCTACCAGAGGCAATGAAAAGTAAGTGAAATACTTCTGGTAACTAAGAAATTTAAAACATTAGTAAAATATTAAGGAAATAACTCTGAAGAAGAGTATACCAGCCAGCCGTGGTTTGCATAAATGAGTCAGAATAAAAAGTGTCACTGTAGTTGTATTACTTTTAAAAATTGGCTATTGCAAAAAAAGCCAGCAAATGAAAAGTGGTCACAGCTAACAATGTAATATAGATATATGGAGATAGCCAATATATTATCAGATACATTTAGTACTAGATTTACTCCACTTACCCACATTCTTGCCTCCACTACACCCGAAAATTTAGATTCCTCCTGAAATAACCTTAAAACATTCTGCATATATTGCTCCCACGCTTTGCATTTTTTTCTGTGTGATTTGCTCCTACCCTTTCTAAAGATCCCACTTCCATTTTTTTTTATCTCTGTTACAGTATTCAATATTTCAAATACAGTTGGTTTAGACTTTTATTTCCTTTTTCTAGGAGTTGCTTTTTTTTGGCAGCCGCTGTACTTAAACTTAACAAGGCCAAACTATGTCTAGGCAATTCAGATCCTGTATTTCAGCTCAAAAAATAATTTCTTACTTAGACTCATTTGCTCACCCAATATTTGTGTCAGACTACTCTGTAGGGAATTTCTGATGACTGCCAACTTATTACACTCCCAAAACATGTTTCCAGTTATCTCTTTCTTCACCATCATACATCCAACATTTGTCATCTACCTGAGGAAAATTTATTTGGAGTCTGCTTGAGGTATAAAAATAGCTATACAAACACCTCCATCAAAAATCCTAACTCTTCTAGACTTTTTTTGCATATTTGGGAGCCATACATATGTTCCCCCATTTTTTCCTTGTGAATTCCTTATCCAATCTCTCTTCGCAATCTTTTCTAACCTTCTCTGGTTGATTCCTACAGATGTTGTGCAATATTTCATATGCCCTACTAATTATCCATTTTTAACAATAGTTTCTGTGCTGGATTCAACTAAAAACTCTACGAGAGCAGTTCTTTCACTTTTGATACTATTCCGCATGTTCAAATTACTGAAAAATTAGACAAACGTAATGTAAACCCCTATTTTGTTCCCTTGATTGGATAGCTAACAGATGTGAAAGTTGTTGGTATAGTCTCTAAATCTAAACTTGCAGTGAGTGGGGTGTTACAGGGATACATGCTAAGGTGTCTCCTGTTTGGTATTTATTTTGCAGACATCCAAGCCAGTATCTCAGAAGTGCAGATGACCTTGTTTCCTGATGATTGCAAGCTGAGTGCTATTATTCGCACATCCATCAATATTAAACAGCTTTAGCAAGGGTTGAAATATGCCCATACCAGGTGTACTGAAAAGAATCTAAATATAAATGCAAAAAGGTACAGAATACTTGAGTTCGGCAAAAAAGCTGCCCCCACATCACATGTTATAAAACGGTACTCCTCTTCAGACAGAAACCTGGGTACTGAGATGGACAAATCTTTCTCTCATTTGAGCATTATGTTTCCATCATAGTGATGAAATTCTTCTATATGTCCCGGTTAATTGCCAAGGTCTTTCCAGCATAGTCAGTAATTGCTTCTATCTGTCCCAATTAATAACCAAGGGGATACAATTTCTCATTTAATCATCAAGTTTTCATCACAGTCAGGAAATCCTTTGATCTGTCTAAGTTAATCACTAGGGTGTTTCTACCATAGTCAGGACATTATTCTGTCTTTCTGTCTGTACCAATTAATAACCAAGTGAATATCATCATGAGCCAAAGAAGTCATTGTTCCCCTCTATTCTTCCATTATTAGGCCCATCATCTAATATAATGCCTCTTTTTCTATGTACAAATCCAAGCACATTGCTTAACTGAAAATGGCCTGTAGCTTTCCAACCAAGAAAATGAAGGTCTTAAATCCTTCAACTTTCTTGAAAGATTAGCATGGCTTTCCTTAGTAGTAGGCCACTGACTGGCCTGAGGAGACCTGTGCCTAGTTTTATGAACTATGAAAGACCCAATCCTATTTGACCTCCTAGTTCTTCACAAAAGCAGTACCTCTACAAACACTCAAACTACAAACCTAAATTTACACCAAAATGTAAATAATACTCACTGGAGGGATATGTTCCTAAAACAACATATTCCCAGCCTACAAAATAAGTTGCCACTTCAAGTCAAACAAAGTACTATTTTGGGTTACTTTAAATCTACTCTTATGACTGGATGGTTAGATACAAATTTAAACCAGACTTATCATATAAGGTTGTGCTCAATTCGGGAAGTAAGTAGTATTAAGCTTGACAAGGGTGGCAAGAACCTTTAAATTTAGCTAATTAAAGGTGTATATAACTAGGAATTTTAGGGTCCCTGTAATCTCTTGTCCAGTTGTATTCCTAAGTTCCAGTGTTCTTGTATGAATAAGTGAGGACAGGAGTCCAGTGTTGAAACTGACACAACTACAAAATTAAAAAAGAGATGAGGATTGTGAATATTTTTACCACATCAGACAATGATTTCAAAAATGTGGAAAAGACCTTGACAAAAAAAGAAAAAACAAACCAGCAACGTCGAAAAACAGATTAAAACAGAAGCATAAGTTTAAATATAATTGTAATAGACACAGCCACCAATAAAAATATGCTCTCAATTAAAGCAACAATCAACTAATCTAATTAAGTTAAAATCACATTCAAATATTAAAGGCACATTTGTTTTTGCCTTTAATATTTGAATGTGACTTTAACTTAATTAAATTATATTTAAACTTATGCTTCAGTTTTAATTTTCATTACACACTAAGGAAGGGAGATATACCCAAAAGCTTTGTGTTTGACCATATCATTAAAGATTTTATACTTTGACATTGCTGGTTTGGTTTTTCTTTTTGGTTGTATTGAAAAGTCCTTGAGACCCATGACTAGGAGAGGAGAAGGATGCAGAGCATGGTGGCTGCATAATTAGTATCATTCCATGATAAGAAGAATAGAAAGTTAAAATGTAAATATTATCAATATATGGGGTAAAGACAGATATACACTTAACAATAGTGTGCAGATGGTTAAGGCTGTGAGCTGTAAATGAGCCCAAAGTTCAAGATTTAATTACCTTATCCTTTAATTGTATACCATGGCTAAAAGCAAGTCATTTAGCTGGGATAATACTGCTACTGGAACATCCATGAAAATACATACTTCTGCCTATGTTTTATCCTCTTAACAGATGAAAATATAAATAAATATGTGTGTGTGTGTGTGTGTGTGTGTGTGTGTGTGTGTGTGTGTGTGTGTGTGTGTGTGTGTGTGTGTGTGTGTGTGTGTGTGTGTGTGTGTGTGTGTGTGTGTGTGTGTGTGTGTGTTTGTGTTTGTGTGTGTGTGTGTGTGTGTGTATGTGTGTGTGTGTGTGTCTATCTCTCTCTCTCTCTATATATATATATATATATATATATATATATATATATATATATATATATATAGTTACATACTGGAGCTGTTTGGTTAGCTTTTGCACACCCTACATCAACATTATTACAAGCTAAGTACAAACTAGCAGTGTTATAACATAGTACTGAATTTTATTTCTTCTGTTTAATGTTTCATTTAATATTGTGTTAAAAATAGTACTGCATTTATCTGCCTATTTATTTGTTTACTGAAAATTGGAAGCTCCTCTCTGTCTCTCCCTGTCTGCAGTTAGTTTATTCATCTCACTTCATTGTTATTCGGTGTAGAAGTCTTAGCCTAGAGGGATTCTCTGTGCCTTAAAGTCTTAGTCCCTTATCTCTGAAATTATTTCTGCTGAATAGTTGCAGACTGGAGCTGTTTGGTTAGCTTTTGCACACCCTACATCAATATTATTACAAGCTAAGTACAAACTTGCGGTGTTATAAAATAGTACTGAATTTTATTTTTTCTGTTTATTGTTTCATTGAATATTGTATTATAAATAGTACTGAATTTATCTGCCTATTTATTTGTTTACTGAAAATTGGAAGCTCCTCCCTGTCTCTCCCTGTCTGCAGTTAATTTATTCATCTCACTTCATTGTTATTCGGTGTGGAAGTCTTAGCCTAAAGGGATTCCCTGTGCCTTAAAGTCTTAGTCCCTTATCTCTGAAATTATTTCTGCTGAATACTTGCATACTGGAGCTGTTTGGTTAGCTTTTGCACACCCTACATCAAATTTATTACAAGCTAAGTAAAAACTTGCAGTGTTATAAGATAGTACTGAATGTTACTTCTTCTGTTTAATGTTTCATTGAATATTGTGTGAAAAATAGTACTGCATTTATCTACCTATTTATTTGTTTACTGAAAATTGGAAGCTCTTCTCTGTCCCTCCATGTCTGCAGTTAATTTACTCATCTCACTTCATTGTTATTCGGTGTAGAAGTCTTAGCCTAGAGGGATTCTCTGTGCCTTAAAGTCTTAGTCCCTTATCTCTGAAATTATTTCTGCTGAATAGTTGCAGACTGGAGCTGTTTGGTTAGCTTTTCCACACCCTACATCAACTTTATTACAAGCTAAGTACAAACTGGCACTGTTATAAGATAGTACTGAATTTTATTTTTTCTGTTTATTGTTTCATTGAATATTGTGTTCAAAAAGTACTGCATTTATCTGCCTATTTATTTGTTTATGGAAAATTGGAAGCTACTATCTGTCTCTCCCTGTCTGCAGTTAGTTTATTCATCTCACTTCATTGTTATTCGGTGTAGAAGTCTTAGCCTAGAGGGACTCTCTGTGCCTTAAAGTCTTAGTCCCTTATCTCTGAAATTATTTCTGTTGAATAGTTGCATACTGGAGCTGTTTGGTTAGCTTTTGCACACCCTACATCAACTTTATTACAAGCTAAGTACAAACTTTCAGTGTTATAAGATAGTACTGAATTTTATTTCTTCTGTTTAATGTTTCATTGAATATTGTGTTAAAAATAGTACTGCATTTATCTGCCTATTTATTTGTTTACTGAAAATTGGAATCTCTTCTCTGTCTCTCCCTGTCTGCAGTTAGTTTATTCATCTCACTTCATTGTTATTCGGTGTAGAAGTCTTAGCCTAGAGGGATTCTCTGTGCCTTAAAGTCTTAGTCCCTTATCTCTGAAATTATTTCTTCTGAATAGTTGCATACTGGAGCTGTTTGGTTAGCTTTTGCACACCCTACATCAACTTTATTACAAGCTAAATACAAACTTGCAGTGTTATAAGATAGTACTGAATTTTATTTCTTCTGTTTAATGTTTCATTGAATATTGTGTTAAAAATAGTACTGCGTTTATCAGCCTATTTATTTGTTTACTGAAAATTGGAATCTCTTCTCTGTCTCTCCCTGTCTGCAGTTAGTTTATTCATCTCACTTCATTGTTATTCGGTGTAGAAGTCTTAGCCTAGAGGGATTCTTTGTGCCTTAAAGTTTTAGTCAATTCACACTGAAATTATTTCTGCTGAATAGTTGCAGACTGGAGCTGTTTGGTTAGCGTTTGCACACCCTACATCAATATTATTACAAGCTAAGTACAAACTTGTAGTGTTATAAGATAGTACTGAATTTTATTTTTTTCTGTTTATTGTTTCATTGAATATTGTATTATAAATAGTACTGCATTTATCTGCTTATTTATTTGTTTACTGAAAATTGGAAGCTCTTCTCTGTCCTTCCCTGTCTGCAGTTAGTTTATTCATCTCACTTCATTGTTATTTGGTGTAGAAGTCTTAGCCTAGAGGGATGCTCTGTGCCTTAAAGTCTTAGTCCCTTATCTCTGAAATTATTTCTTCTGAATAGTTGCATACTGGAGCTGTTTGGTTAGCTTTTGCACACCCTACATCAACTTTATTACAAGCTAAGTACAAACTTGCAGTGTTATAAGATAGTACTGAATTTTATTTCTTCTGTTTAATGTTTCATTGAATATTCTGTTAAAAATAGTACTGCATTTATCTGCCTATTTATTTGTTAACTGAAAATTGGAAGCTCCTCTCTGTCTCTCCCTGTCTGCAGTTAGTTTATTCATCTCGCTTCATTGTTATTCGGTGTAGAAGTCTTAGCCTAGAGGGATTCTCTGTGCCTTAAAGTCTTAGTCCCTTATCTCTGAAATTATTTCTTCTGAATAGTTGCATACTGGAGCTGTTTGGTTAGCTTGTGCACACCCTACATCAACTTTATTACAAGCTAAGTACAAACTTGCAGTGTTATAAGATAATACTGAATTTTATTTCTCTGTGCCTTAAAGTCTTAGACCTTTATCTCTGAAATTATTTCTGCTGAATAGTTGCATACTGGAACTGTTTGGTTAGCTTTTGCACAACCTACATCAACTTTATTACAAGCTAAGTACAATCTTGCAGTGTTATAAGATAGTACTGAATTTTCTTTTTTCTTTTTATTTTTTCATTGAATATTGTGTAAAAAATAATACTGCATTTCTCTGCCTATTTATTTGTTTACGGAAAACTGGAAACTCCTCTCTGTCGCTCCCTGTCTGCAGTTAGTTTATTCATCTCACTTCATTGTTATTCGGTGTAGAAGTCTTAGCCTAGAGAGATTCTCTGTGCCTTAAAGTCTTAGTCCGGTATCTCTGAAATAATTTCTGCTGAATAGTTGTATACTGGAGCTGTTTGGTTAGCTTTTGCACACCCTACAACAACTTTATTACAAGCTAAGTACAAACTTGCAATGTTATAGGATAGTACTGAATTTTATTTTTTCTGTTTATTGTTTCATTGAATATTGTGTTAAAATAGTACTGCATTTATCTGCCAATTTATTTGTTTATGGAAAATGGGAAGCAACTATCTGTCTCTCCCTGTCTGGAGTTAGTTTATTCATCTCACTTCATTGTTATTCGGTGTAGAAGTCTTAGCCTAGAGGGACTCTCTGTGCCTTAAAGTCTTAGTCCTTATCTCAGAAATTATTTCTGCTGAATAGTTGCATACTGGAGCTGTTTGGTTAGCTTTTGCATGCCCTACATCAACTTTATTCCAAGCTAAGTACAAACCTGCAGTATTATAGTACTGCATTTATCTGCCTATGTATTTGTTTACTGAAAACTGGAAGCTCCTCTCCATCTCTCCCTGTCTACAGTTAATTTATTCATCTCACTTCATTGTTATTCAGTGTAGAAGTCTTAGCCTAGAGGGATGTTCTGTGCCTTAAAGTCTTAGTTCCTTATCTCTGAAATTATTTCTGCTGAATAGTTGCATGCTGGAGCTGTTTGGTAAGCTTTTGCACACTCTACGTCAATGTTATTACAAGCTAAGTACAAACTTGCAGTGTTATAAGAGTGTAGAGAATTTTATTTTTTCTGTTTGTTTCATTGAATATTGTTGTTAAAATAGTACTGCATTCATCTGCCTATTTATTTGTTTACTGAAAATTGGAAGCTCCTCTCTGTCTCCCCTGTCTGCAGTTAGTTTATTCATCTCACTTCATTGTTATTCAGTGTAGAAGTCTTAGCCTAGAGGGATTCTCTGTGCCTTAAAGTCTTAGTCCCTTATCTCTGAACATATTTCTGCTGAATAGTTGCATACTGGAGCTGTTTGGTTAGCTTTTGCACACCCTACATCAACTTTATTACAAGCTAAGTACAAACTTGCAGTGTTATAAGATAGTACTGAATTTTATTTTTTCTGTTTATTGTTTCATTGAATATTGTGTTAAAATAGTACTGCATTTATCTGCCTATTTATTTGTTTACTGAAAATTGTAAGCTCCTCTCTGTCTCTCCCTGTCTGCAGTTACTTTATTCATCTCACTTCATTGTTATTCGGTGTAGAAGTCTTAGCCTATAGGGATTCTCTGTGCCTTAAAGTCTTAGTCCCTTATTTCTGAAATTATTTCTGCTGAATAGTTGCATACTGGAGCTGTTTGGTTAGCGTTTGCACACCCTACATCAACTTTATTACAAGAAAAGTACAAACTTGCAGTGTTATAAGATAGTACTGAATTTTATTTTTTCTGTTTGTTTCATTGAATATTGCGTTAAAATAGTACTGCATTCATCTGCCTATTTATTTGTTTACTGAAAACTGGAAGCTCCTTTCCTTCTCTCCCTGTCTGCAGTTAGTTTATTCATCTCATTTCATGGTTATTCGTTGTAGAAGTCTTAGCCCAGAGGGATGCTCTGTGCCTTAAAGTCTTAGTCCCTTATCTCTGAAATTATTTCTTCTGAATAGTTGCATACTGGAGCTGTTTGGTTAGCTTTTGCACACCCTACATCAACTTTATTACAAGCTAAGTACAAACTTGCAGTGTTATAAGATAGTACTGAATTTTATTTCTTCTGTTTAATGTTTCAATGAATATTGTGTTAAAAATAGTACCGCATTTATCTGCCTATTTATTTGTTTACTGAAAATTGGAATCTCTTCTCTGTCTCTCCCTGTCTGCAGTTAGTTTATGCATCTCACTTCGTTGTTATTCGGTGTAGAAGTCTTAGCCTAGAGGGATACTCTGTGCCTTAAAGTCTTAGTCCCTTATCAATGAAATTATTTCTGCTGAATAGTTGCAGACTGGAGCTGTTTGATTAGCTTTTGCACACCCTACATCAATATTATTACAAGCTAAGTACAAACTTGTAGTGTTATAAGATAGTACTGAATTTTATTTTTTATGTTTATTGTTTCATTGAATATTGTGTTAAAAATAGTACTGCATTTATCTGCCTATTTATTTGTTAACTGAAAATTGGAAGCTCCTCTCTGTCTCTCCCTGTCTGCAGTTAGTTTATTCATCTCACTTCATTGTTATTCGGTGTAGAAGTCTTAGCCTAGAGGGATTCTCTGTGCCTTAAAGTCTTAGTCCCTTATCTCTGAAATTATTTCTTCTGAATAGTTGCATACTGGAGCTGTTTGGTTAGCTTTTGCACACCCTACATCAACTTTATTACAAGCTAAGTACAAACTTGCAGTGTTATAAGATAGTACTGAATTTTATTTCTCTGTGCCTTAAAGTCTTAGACCTTTATCTCTGAAATTATTTCTGCTGAATAGTTGCATACTGGAACTGTTTGGTTAGCTTTTGCACAACCTACATCAACTTTATTACAAGCTAAGTACAACCTTGCAGTGTTATAAGATAGTACTGAATTTTTTTTTCTTTTTATTTTTTCATTGAATATTGTGTAAAAAATAATACTGCATTTCTCTGCCTATTTCTTTGTTTACTGAAAACTGGAAACTCCTCTCTGTCTCTCCCTGTCTGCAGTTAGTTTATTCATCTCAATTCATTGTTATTCGGTGTAGAAGTCTTAGCCTAGAGAGATTCTCTGTGCCTTAAAGTCTTAGTCCCTTATCTCTGAAATAATTTCTGCTGAATAGTTGTATACTGGAGCTGTTTGGTTAGCTTTTGCACACCCTACAACAACTTTATTACAAGCTAAGTACAAACTTGAAATGTTATAGGATAGTACTGAATTTTATTTTTTCTGTTTATTGTTTCATTGAATATTGTGTTAAAATAGTACTGCATTTATCTGCCAATTTATTTGTTTATGGAAAATGGGAAGCTACTATCTGTCTCTCCCTGTCTGGAGTTAGTTTATTCATCTCACTTCATTGTTATTCGGAGTAGAAGTCTTAGCCTAGAGGGACTCTCTGTGCCTTAAAGTCTTAGTCCTTATCTCTGAAATTATTTCTGCTGAATAGTTGCATACTGGAGCTGTTTGGTTAGCTTTTGCATGCCCTACATCAACTTTATTCCAAGCTAAGTACAAACTTGCAGTGTTATAAGATAGTACAGAATTTTATTTTTTCTGTTTATTCTTTCATGGAATATTGTATTATAGTACTGTATTTATCTGCCTATTTATTTGTTTACTGAAAACTGGAAGCTCCTCTCCATCTCTCCCTGTCTACAGTTAATTTATTCATCTCACTTCATTGTTATTCAGTGTAGAAGTCTTAGCCTAGAGGGATTTTCTGTGCCTTAAAGTCTTAGTTCCTTATCTCTGAAATTATTTCTGCTGAATAGTGGCATGCTGGAGCTGTTTGGTAAGCTTTTGCACACCCTACATCAACGTTATTACAAGCTAAGTACAAACTTGCAGTGTTATAAGAGTGTAGAGAATTTTATTTTTTCTGTTTGTTTCATTGAATATTGTGTTAAAATAGTACTGCATTTATCTGCCTATTTATTTGCTTACTGAAAATTGGAAGCTCCTCTCTGTCTCTCCATGTCTGCAGTTACTTTATTCATCTCACTTCATTGTTATTCGGTGTAGAAGTCTTAGCCTATAGGGATTCTCTGTGCCTTAAAGTCTTAGTCCCTTATTTCTGAAATTATTTCTGCTGAATAGTTGCATACTGGAGCTGTTTGGTTAGCTTTTGCACACCCTACATCAACTTTATTACAAGCAAAGTACAAACTTGCAGTGTTATAAGATAGTACTGAATTTTATTTTTTCTGTTTGTTTCATTGAATATTGCATTAAAATAGTACTGCATTTATCTGCCTATTTATTTGTTTACTGAAAACTGGAAGCTTCTTTCCTTCTCTCCCTGTCTGCAGTTACTTTATTCATCTCACTTCATTGTTATTTGATGTAGAAGTCTTAGCCTAAAGGGATTCTCTGTGCCTTAAAGTCTTAGTCCCTTATTTCTGAAATTATTTCTGCTGAATAGTTGTATACTGGAGCTGTTTGGTTAGCTTTTGCACACCCTACATCAACTTTATTACAAGCTAAGTACAAACTTGCAGGGTTATAAGATAGTACTGAATTTTATTTTTTCTGTTTATTGTTTCATTGAATATTGTGTTCAAAAAGTACTGCATTTATCTGCCTATTTATTTGTTTACTGAAAATTGGAATCTCTTCTCTGTCTCTCCCTGTCTGCAGTTAGTTTATTCATCTCACTTCATTGTTATTCGGTGTAGAAGTCTTAGCCTAGAGGGATTCTTTGTGCCTTAAAGTCTTAGTCCCTTGACACTGAAATTATTTCTGCTGAATAGTTGCAGACTGGAGCTGTTTGGTTAGCTTTTGCACACCCTACATCAATATTATTACAAGCTAAGTACAAACTTGTAGTGTTATAAGATAGTACTGAATTTTATTTTTTCTGTTTATTGTTTCATTGAATATTGTATTATAAATAGTACTGCATTTATCTGCTTATTTATTTGTTTACTGAAAATTGGAAGCTCTTCTCTGTCTCTCCCTGTCTGCAGTTAGTTTATTCATCTCACTTCATTGTTATTCGGTGTAGAAGTCTTAGCCTAGAGGGATGCTCTGTGCCTTAAAGTCTTAGTCCCTTATCTCTGAAATTATTTCTTCTGAATAGTTGCATACTGGAGCTGTTTGGTTAGCTTTTGCACACCCTACATCAACTTTATTACAAGCTAAGTACAAACTTGCAGTGTTATAAGATAGTACTGAATTTTATTTCTTCTGTTTAATGTTTCATTGAATATTGTGTTAAAAATAGTACTGAATTTATCTGCCTATTTATTTGTTTACTGAAAATTGGAATCTCTTCTCTGTCTCTCCCTGTCTGCAGTTAGTTTATTCATCTCACTTCATTGTTATTCGGTGTAGAAGTCTTAGCCTAGAGGGATTCTCTGTGCCTTAAAGTCTTAGTCCCTTATCACTGAAATTATTTCTGCTGAATAGTTGCAGACTGGAGCTGTTTGGTTAGCTTTTGCACACCCTACATCAATATTATTACAAGCTAAGTACAAACTTGCAGTGTTATAAGATAGTACTGAATTTTATTTTTTCTGTTTATTGTTTCATTGAATATTGTATTATAAATAGTACTGAATTTATCTGCCTATTTATTTGTTTACTGAAAATTGGAAGCTCCTCCCTGTCTCTCCCTGTCTGCAGTTAATTTATTCATCTCACTTCATTGTTATTCGGTGTGGAAGTCTTAGCCTAAAGGGATTCCCTGTGCCTTAAAGTCTTAGTCCCTTATCTCTGAAATTATTTCTGCTGAATGCTTGCATACTGGAGCTGTTTGGTTAGCTTTTACACACCCTACATCAAATTTATTACAAGCTAAGTAAAAACTTGCAGTGTTATAAGATAGTACTGAATGTTACTTCTTCTGTTTAATGTTTCATTGAATATTGTGTGAAAAATAGTACTGCATTTATCTACCTATTTATTTGTTTACTGAAAATTGGAAGCTCGTCTCTGTCCCTCCATGTCTGCAGTTAATTTACTCATCTCACTTCATTGTTATTTGGTGTAGAAGTCTTAGCCTAGAGGGATTCTCTGTGCCTTAAAGTCTTAGTCCCTTATCTCTGAAATTATTTCTGCTGAATAGTTGCAGACTGGAGCTGTTTGGTTAGCTTTTCCACACCCTACATCAACTTTATTACAAGCTAAGTACAAACTGGCACTGTTATAAGATAGTACTGAATTTTATTTTTTCTGTTTATTGTTTCATTGAATATTGTGTTCAAAAAGTACTGCATTTATCTGCCTATTTATTTGTTTATGGAAAATTGGAAGCTACTATCTGTCTCTCCCTGTCTGCAGTTAGTTTATTCATCTCACTTCATTGTTATTCGGTGTAGAAGTCTTAGCCTAGAGGGACTCTCTGTGCCTTAAAGTCTTAGTCCCTTATCTCTGAAATTATTTCTGTTGAATAGTTGCATACTGGAGCTGTTTGGTTAGCTTTTGCACACCCTACATCATCTTTATTACAAGCTAAGTACAAACTTTCAGTGTTATAAGATAGTACTGAATTTTATTTCTTCTGTTTAATGTTTCATTGAATATTGTGTTAAAAATAGTACTGCATTTATCTGCCTATTTATTTGTTTACTGAAAATTGGAATCTCTTCTCTGTCTCTCCCTGTCTGTAGTTAGTTTATTCATCTCACTTCATTGTTATTTGGTATAGAAGTCTTAGCCTAGAGGGATTCTCTGTCCCTTAAAGTCTTAGTCCCTTATCACTGAAATTATTTCTGCTGAATAGTTGCAGACTGGAGCTGTTCGGTTAGCTTTTGCACACCCTATATCAATATTATTACAAGCTAAGTACAAACTTGCAGTGTTATAAGAGAGTACTGAATTTTATTTCTTCTGTTTAATGTTTCATTGAATATTGTGTTAAAAATAGTACTGCATTTATCTGCCTATTTATTTGTTTACTGAAAATTGGAAGCTCCTCTCTGTCTCTCCCTGTCTGCAGTTAGTTTATTCATCTCACTTCATTGTTATTCAGTGCAGAAGTCTTAGCCTAGAGGGATTCTCTGTGCCTTAAAGTCTTAGTCCCCTATCTCTGAAATGATTTCTTCTGAATAGTTGCATACTGGAGCTGTTTGGTTAGCTTTTGCACACCCTACATCAACTTTATTACAAGCTAAATACAAACTTGCAGTGTTATAAGATAGTACTGAATTTTATTTCTTCTGTTTAATGTTTCATTGAATATTGTGTTAAAAATAGTACTGCGTTTATCAGCCTATTTATTTGTTTACTGAAAATTGGAATCTCTTCTCTGTCTCTCCCTGTCTGCAGTTAGTTTATTCATCTCACTTCATTGTTATTCGGTGTAGAAGTCTTAGCCTAGAGGGATTCTTTGTGCCTTAAAGTCTTAGTCAATTCACACTGAAATT